>NC_080738.1:15902336-15922336 GCF_019097595.1 Hemibagrus wyckioides | reverse complement strand
ATGATGGAGAGAGGGAAGGTGGATATACTCCTGTGTACAGGAGACCCGGTGGAAGGGTAGCAAGGCTCGTAGTATAGGAGCAGGATTCAAGCTGTTTTATTATGGTATGGATAGTAAGAGAAATGGGGTAGGTGTGGTCCTGAAGGAGGAGTTTGTGAGGAATGTTCTGGAGGTGATGAGAGTGTCAGACAGGGTGATGAGTCTGAAGTTAGAGGTTGAAGGGGTGATGTTGAATGTTGTTAGTGGTTATGCCCCACAGGTAGGTTGTGAGTTAGAGGAGAAAGAGATTCTGGAGTGAATTAGATGAGGTGATAGAGAGTATTCCCACAGGTGAGAGAGTGGTGATAGGAGCAGATTTTAATGGACTTGTTGGTGAGGGGAACACAGGTGATGAGGAGGTGATGGGCAAGTTTGGAGTTAAGGAAAGGAACCTTGAAGGACAGATGATAGTGGACTTTGCTAAGAAGATGGACATGGCTGTGGTTAACACTTATTTTCAGAAGAGGGAGGAGCATAGAGTGACTTACAAGAGTGGAGGTAGGAGCACACAGGTAGACTACATCCTATGTAGAAGAGGCGATCTGAAAGAGATTAGTGACTGTAAAGTGGTAGTGGGAGAGAGTGTAGCCAGTCAGCATAGGATGGTGGTGTGAAGGATGACTTTGATGGTCTGTAAGCAGAGGTCAAAGATAGAGATAGAGAAGAAAACCAAGTGGTGGAAGCTGAAAAAGGAGGAATGTAGGAGGAAAGGAGGAAAGGCTCTGGGTGGTCAGGTGGTGCTGCCAGATGACTGGGAAACTACAGCAGAAGTGATCAGGGAGACAGGAAGAAAGGTGCTGGGTGTGTCATCTGGAAGGAGGAAGGAAGATAAGGAGACTTGGTGGTGGAATGAGGAAGTTCAGGATAGTATTCAAAGGAAGAGGTTAGCCAAGAAGAAGTGGGACATGGACAGGACTGAAGAGAACAGACAGGAATACAAGGAGTTACAGCGCAGAGTGAAGAGGGAGGTGTCTAAGGCCAAGCAGAAGGCGTATGATGAGTTGTACACTAGGTTAGATACTAGAGAAGGAGAGAAGGACTTGTACAGGTTAGCTAGGCAGAGGGATCGAGATGGGAAGGATGTGCAGCAAGTTAGAGTTATTAAGGATAGAGATGGAAAGGTGCTCACAAGTGAGGAGAGTGTACAGAGGAGATGGAAGGAGTACTTTGAAGAGCTGATGAATGAGGAAAATGAGAGGGAACAAAGAGTAGAAGGGGTGAACTCTGTGGAACAGGAAGTAGATAAGATTAGAAAGGATGAAGTCAGGAAGGCTTTGAAGAGGATGAAAAGTGGAAAGGCAGTTGGTCCTGATGACATCCTGGTGGAGGTCTGGAAGTGTCTAGGAGAGGCAGCAGTGGAATTTTTAACTAGTCTGTTTAACTGGGTTTTAGAGAGTGAGAAGATGCCTGAGGAATGGAGAAGAAGTGTATTAGTGCCGATCTTTAAGAATAAGGGTGACGTGCAGAGTTGCAGCAACTATAGGGGGATAAAGTTGATGAGCCATACAATGAAGCTTTGGGAAAGAGTAGTGGAAGCTAGGTTAAGGAAGGTAGTGGAAATTTGTGAGCAGCAGTATGGCTTCATGCCCAGGAAGAGAACAACAGATGCAATTTTTGCTCTGAGAATGTTGATAGAGAAGTATAGGGATGGTCAGAGAGAGCTGCACTGTGTGTTTGTACAATGATGGACAATGATGTTTGCAGATGACATTGTGATCTGTAGTGAGAGCAGGGAGCAGGTGGAGGAAAACCTGGAGAGGTGGAGGTTTGCGCTGGAGAGAAGAGGAATGAAAGTCAGTCGTAGTAAGACTGAGTACATGTGTGAAAGGGAGGGAAGTGGAACAGTAAGATTACAGGGTGAAGAGGTGAAGAAGGTACAGAAGTTTAAGTACTTGGGGTCAACAGTCCAGAGTAATGGAGGGTGTGGGAAAGAGGTAAAGAAGCGAGTGCAGGAAGGTTGGAATGGGTGGAGAAAGGTGTCTGGAGTAATGTGATAGAAAAATATCAGCGAGAATCAAGGGGAAGGTGTACAGGACAGTGGTGAGACTGGCCATGCTGTATGGTTTAGAGACAGTGTCACTGAGGAAGAGACAGGAGTCAGAGCTGGAGGTAGCAGAGCTGAAGATGTTGAGGTTCTCTTTGGGAGTGACACGGTTGGACAGGATTAGGAACGAATACATCAGAGGGACAGCTCATGTTGGACGTTTGGGGGACAAAGTTAGGGAGGACAGATTGAAGGGTTGAAGATGGTTTGGACATGTTCAGAGGAGGGAGAGTGAGTATATTGGTAGGAGAATGTTGGACATGGAGCTGCCAGGCAGGAGGAAAAGAGGAAGACCAAAGAGGAGGTATATGGATGGAATAAATGAGGATATGAAGCTAGTGGGTGTAAGTGTTGAGGATGCAGAAGATAGGGATAGGTGGAGAGAGATGATTTGATGCAGAGACCCCTGAAGGGAAAAGCCGAAAGGAGAAGAAGAAGATTATTATTATTATTATTATTATTATTATTAATATTATTTGTTGTTGGACCTCAAAAGAATGATTAATCCAGCATGAATTCAGCTCAGTTTTTTGGGGGGTCACTTCCCAAAACACACCACTGAATGGCGCCCTCTTCTTCGGTGCTCCACAAGATAGATCTCGCGAGACTTGCCGGTTCGTCCCGCGCTGGCTTTATTTCTCGCGAGAACACCTCATTTCCTCCTCTTTTACTCCCTGCGTTCCAACATGGCAGTCGGCAAGAATAAGAGGCTGACCAAAGGCGGCAAAAAAGGGGCCAAGAAGAAGATGTAAGTTAAAAATTCACACCCTGTTCTGTTTGGGACACTTGAATAAAGGTGGCGGATGAGTTTTCGGAATAAAAACTGCGCGGATGAGTTTGATAATCGGCGGATTGTGTCAGCGGGGCCCGGCTTTACCACTGTTCACGACTTAGCTAGCTAGCTAGCTAACTAGCTGCTAGATTAGTTATTTTCTTCATTTTTAAAGCTGTTCTATAAACTCAGACAGGACAGATTGCGTGTTTGTAAGTTAGTAAAGTGTTCTTGTTAGTGATAATGTTAACCAAGTTAGCTTAGCAGTTGCTGCAGAAACCTCATTGCCATCCATTAGGCTGTAAAATAACCTTCAGTGTGGATTCTGGGAGAAATTATCTCTAATTTATTCCAAAACTAGAGACTGAAAGTGTAGAAGAAGAGAGATACTGCGTGTTGAGCTGATGTTTTGATGGAAATTATCCAGTGATGGTTATTTTAATGAATGAGATCTTTTTAGTAATTACTGTTTTTTGCATTAAGTTGTACAGAAATAATATGATGGAGAATTTAAGGTGTTTCCTTTCTTTCTGGTCAGCTTATTATGCTTTAAAAAGTTCCATGGAAGTTATCTAAACTTATCTGAGCATGTAACGGTTAGAATAAACCTATGCGAGCTAACTTGGATACCACAATATTACAAGTGTCCCATAAAAAAAGCCCAGAAATATTCCCTTGTCTCATGCTTTGGCATCAGGTACGAGTGTGTGTTGAATTGAATAAGTTCTGAATTGTCGTCTTTTTCTTTTCCAGCGTCGATCCTTTCTCCAAGAAGGACTGGTACGATGTTAAAGCCCCGGCCATGTTCAACATCCGCAACCTGGGCAAGACTCTGGTCACCAGGACTCAGGGAACCAGTGAGTGATGCTCAAATCATTTCACTTCTGTGTTTTATTCAGACAACATGATCTACAGCGCTCTCATGAAAAAGCCCTGTGTGGATCGGTTTATCAGGCAGACCTCTGGAATACTTTCTTATTTACATACACGTCTCGGTCTTCTCAGTGGTGAAACGCAGCACAGCGGACATGAAGGAGAGATTCTGGCTCTGAATTCAGTTAAGGTTACAGCAGAATGTAAGAAATAACAACAGCAGAGCAACTTGGGTTAATTTTGCATTTCAGAAAGAGTTCAATATCTGAGAGAGAGGGACAAGCAGCTAAAGTTTGTTGAAAGGATCATGGCTGATGTGAATGGAAATAAAATGACAGTACATACACGTGATGGGAAATGAGCTCAGGAATCCTGTATATGTTTAATCCCATCCAAATAGGGCTGTCTATAAAGTGTCGAGAATCCCACTCCCTACAGTTCTGTTTGAGTTTAGATTCTGAAGAGTCAGGAGTCTGTTTTTAGAAAAGCGGTCATTTTCACACCACATGATAAAGTATAGGTGTAACAGTGTTGGTGTTTCTGATGCCTGTTATTTCCTCATCATGGCTGGTGGGAATGATTGACATTACCTTTTGGTCCCAGATGAACGTTCCTGGTTACTCTTATGATCTGATGTTTCCACACACACACCCAGAGAGGAATCTCCTGTCTGTTGAGTAACTCGCCGCTCTCATTTTTAGGGATCGCCTCCGACGGTCTGAAGGGCCGCGTGTTCGAGGTGAGCCTCGCTGACCTGCAGAACGATGAGGTCGCCTTCCGCAAGTTCAAGCTCATCACCGAGGACGTCCAGGGCAAGAACTGCCTGACCAACTTCCATGGCATGGACCTGACCCGCGACAAGATGTGCTCCATGGTCAAGAAGTGGCAGGTAGGCCATGGGGGCAGAAATCATTGTTTGGGTGTTTATGCTGGAGCTCATGCATGCGGTAGAACTTTCTATCTGCTGTACTGTGTTTAGCTTCTAAACCATCATGGTCAGTCTCTCTCCTGGATCAACGCTGATAGAAATTCAACATGACTTTATTTAACAAACGGTATATGTGTGTACGCACCGTATACATGTGATGAGTCAGTTACTACATCTAAGCTGTTTATTTTCCATTAACTGTATGTGTTATTGATCGTACACCACAAGATTCCTCAGGATGAGAAATTTCACTTGGACTCATTGCTCTTCTCGTACGTTTCCTCTATCAGTTAACATTAAAAGCATGCCAGGTTACTAGAACCTTCCTGTTTCAGAAAACCTACTGAGAATCTATAAAGACTTCCCAAAAAACAAGTTAACTAAACCTTCCCTCCAATCAGATTTGTGTGTTGCAGTGACGGCGGTGTTTAGTGCAGTTTTAGAAATCTAGGGGTATTAAATAAACATCTGCGTGTCCTTCACCCTGCCTCTTTCCGTCCGCAGACGATGATCGAGGCCCACGTGGACGTGAAGACCACGGACGGTTACCTGCTGCGCCTGTTCTGCGTGGGTTTCACCAAGAAACGCTCCAATCAGATCCGCAAGACGTCGTACGCCCAGCACCAGCAGGTGCGTCAGATCCGCAAGAAGATGATGGAGATCATGACCCGCGAGGTTCAGACCAACGATCTCAAGGAGGTGGTGAACAAACTGTAAGCTATTCCTGAGTGTGATTTATTTTGTAGATTAAATAGATTCACTGTGTGATTTGTGCTGACTGTGTGTGTGTGTGTGTTACAGGATCCCTGACAGCGTGGGTAAGGACATTGAGAAAGCCTGCCAGTCCATCTACCCTCTGCACGACGTTTACGTCAGGAAGGTCAAGATGCTGAAGAAGCCCAAGTTTGAGCGTGAGTTTGGGTTCTGTGTCCCAGTTCACACACTATAATACACTCCTGCTCCAGTTTGTGGTGAAATTTCAAGTCTTATGATGATTGTGTGTTTCAGTGGGAAAACTGATGGAGATGCACGGTGAAGGTGGAAGCAGCACCACTGCTAAACCAGCCGAGGGTGACACCGGGGCAAAGGTGGAGAGAGCGGACGGATACGAGCCCCCCGTCCAGGAGTCTGTCTAAAACTCTCATGCTCAAATACATGAACAATAAAGTTTTGAAAATCAATGTGTTCTTGCTTTATTTTATTTGCTGTGAAAGATGAAGGTGGTTTGAAATCATGTTCTGCTTCCACATTTCTATAATCTCTGATCAGGTGTGAAGCTCATTACAGATGAAGGTGAACTGTGACGTTATAACAGGCTTTTCAGCTGGCCAATCAGCACGCTGTAGAAGTCTTGTCATTCTTCTGTCACTTTCTCTCTCGGTTTCTTTCCCTCCATCATCGTCAGCCTTTATTCATATTCCTGGGTTCTTGTTTCCACCATCATTTTCTTTTCCTCCTCCCTTTAGACCTCAGTTTGTGCAGGAATGTGGAAGCTTGATGAAACCTGTGCTGTTATAAATATATTTCAGAGGCTGATCTTTATGCGTGTTAGAGTCGATTAGCAGGTATGGACACGCCCACAAAACTCCATAAAAGGTGATGTTTATAGAGCAGAAGGTGTGGCGTGGCTGCTGAACGTTCAAAAGAACTGGAGGTTGAAGAGAGAGTTCTGTTTTTGTATTAGAATAAAATAAATCTGAAGGGAGTCACAAACCTGGGAGGTTTTTCTGTCTCTCTCTGTCTACAGTGTCTTTTTCTGTCTCTGTTCATCTATAGTGTCTGTCTCCCTGTTTGTCTCTGTCTGTCTTTCTCTGTCCATTTACAGTGTCTATGTTCATCTATAGTGTCTGTCTGGCTCTGTCCATCTACAGTATCTCTTTCTGTCTCTCTCTGTTCATATTCAGTATCTGTCTTTCTGTCTGTCTCTCTATATTCAGTATCTGTCTATCTTTGTCCCTCTGTCCATATACAGTATCTGTCTGTCTGTATACAGTATCTGTCCATATACAGTATCTGTCTTTTTGTCTCTGTCCATGTACAGTATCTGTCTGTCTGTATACAGTATCTGTCTGTCTCTCTGGCTGTATACAGTATCTGTCTGTCTCTGTCCATATACAGTGTCTGTCTCTCTGTCTTTCTGTCCATATACAGTATCTGTCTCTGTCTCTCTCTTCATATTCAGTATCTGTCTTTCTGTCTATCTTTGTCTCTCTGTCCATATACAGTATCTGTCTCTGTCTGTATACAGTATCTGGCTGGCTGGCTGTCTGTCTGTCCATATACAGCATCTGTCTGTCTGTCTCTCTGCCCATATACAGTATCTGTCTTTCTGTCTGTATACAGTATCTGTCTGTCTGTCTCTCTGGCTGTATACAGTATCTGTCTGTCTGTCTCTCTGGCTGTATACAGTATCTGTCTGTCTGTCTCTCTGGCTGTATACAGTATCTGTCTGTCTCTCTGTCCATATACATTATCTGTTTCTCTGTCTGTTTCTCTGTCCATATACAGTATCTGTCTTTCTGTCTGTCTGTCCATATACAGTATCTGTCTTTCTGTCTGTCTGTCCATATACAGTATCTGTCTGTCTCTCTGTCCATATACAGTATCTGTCTGTCTGTCTCTCTGGCTGTATACAGTATCTGTCTGTCTCTCTGTCCATATACATTATCTGTTTCTCTGTCTGTTTCTCTGTCCATATACAGTATCTGTCTGTCTGTCTGTCCATATGCATCATCTGTCTTTGTCTTTGTCTCTGTCCATATACAGTATCTGTCTGTCTGTATACAGTATCTGTCTGTCTCTCTGTCCATATACAGTGTCTGTCTTTCTGTCTGTCTCTCTCTTCATATTCAGTATCTGTCTTTCTGTCTGTCTTTGTCTCTCTGTCCATATACAGTATCTGTCTCTGTCTGTATAGAGTATCTGTCTGTCTCTCTGTCCATATACAGTGTCTGTCTGTCTGTATACAGTATCTGTCTGTCTCTCTGTCCATATACAGTATCTGTCTGTCTGTATACAGTATCTGTCTGTCTCTCTGTCCATATACAGTGTCTGTCTGTCTTTCTGTCTGTCTCTCTCTTCATATTCAGTATCTGTCTTTCTGTCTGTCTTTGTCTCTCTGTCCATATACAGTATCTGTCTCTGTCTGTATACAGTATCTGGCTGGCTGGCTGTCTGTCTGTCCATATACAGTATCTGTCTGTCTGTCTCTCTGTCCATATACAGTATCTGTCTTTCTGTCTGTATACAGTATCTGTCTGTCTCTCTGGCTGTATACAGTATCTGTCTGTCTCTCTGTCCATATACATTATCTGTTTCTCTGTCTGTTTCTCTGTCCATATACAGTATCTGTCTTTCTGTCTGTCCATATACATCATCTGTCTTTGTCTCTGTCCATATACAGTATCTGTCTTTCTGTCTGTCTGTCTGTCCATATACATCATCTGTCTTTGTCTTTGTCTCTGTCCATATACAGTATCTGTCTTTGTCTGTCTCTGTCCATATACAGTATCTGTCTGTCTCTCTGCCTACAGTGATTAGTACTTGAGTGTCTATATAAAATGCAGTAATTTGTTAATAAGATTAGAAGATGATGTGTTGAGGTTTATATTTATCTCTTGGTCAGTGAGTCTCCACCCCTTCAGGAGCTTACAGGAAGTTAAATTAAATTTATTTTCACCAGCATGCCTTCTGTTCCAGCTTCATAAGATGTTTAATTCAGTATTTGTAATAAAAAGGATGATGTACAATATAAATGTATTATTTATTAATGAATGATGTACAAGCACCTTCCTTTATTATGGTTATGAAAGTGTAATGGTGTAAATACTGTGAAGATGAACACGGCTGCTATCGCTCCACGGTAAATTCCAATAAGGAAGAGAAAAGGAAGAGACTGAGAAAGCTGAACCCCACACTACACATTAACACACTTCAGTCCCACCACAAGAAGGATCCGGAAAGTCTTCATCACGTCTCCGGGTCACGTGTGAAAGTCCACGTGGCTGGTGTTTGATCTCTCCTGCTTTGTTTAGCGATGTGAGTCTCCACCTTCACAGAAAACAAAGCAGTGTCAGTAAACTAGTCTTCATGAGGAGGATGATGAGGATGATGATGTGGATCAGGACTAACAGACTAACAGACTATCAGACTCTCAGACTATCAGACTAACAGACTATCAGACTAACAGACTCTCAGACTATCAGACTAACAGACTATCAGACTAACAGACTCTCAGACTAACAGACTATCAGACTAACAGACTCTCAGACTATCAGACTAACAGACTCTCAGACTATCAGACTATCAGACTAACAGACTCTCAGACTCTCAGACTATCAGACTATCAGACTAACAGACTATCAGACTAACAGACTCTCAGACTAACAGACTATCAGACTAACAGACTCTCAGACTAACAGACTATCAGACTCTCAGACTAACAGACTCTCAGACTATCAGACTATCAGACTAACAGACTCTCAGACTATCAGACTAACAGACTCTCAGACTCTCAGACTATCAGACTATCAGACTAACAGACTATCAGACTAACAGACTCTCAGACTAACAGACTATCAGACTAACAGACTCTCAGACTAACAGACTATCAGACTCTCAGACTAACAGACTCTCAGACTATCAGACTAACAGACTCTCAGACTATCAGACTAACAGACTCTCAGACTCTCAGACTCTCAGACTATCAGACTAACAGACTCTCAGACTAACAGACTATCAGACTAACAGACTCTCAGACTAACAGACTATCAGACTATCAGACTAACAGACTCTCAGACTATCAGACTAACAGACTCTCAGACTATCAGACTAACAGACTCTCAGACTAACAGACTATCAGACTAACAGACTCTCAGACTATCAGACTATCAGACTATCAGACTAACAGACTCTCAGACTATCAGACTAACAGACTCTCAGACTAACAGACTATCAGACTAACAGACTATCAGACTAACAGACTAACAGACTATCAGACTATCAGACTATCAGACTATCAGACTAACAGACTCTCAGACTAACAGACTAACAGACTAACAGACTATCAGACTAACAGACTATCAGACTATCAGACTAACAGACTCTCAGACTAACAGACTATCAGACTAACAGACTCTCAGACTATCAGACTATCAGACTATCAGACTAACAGACTCTCAGACTAACAGACTCTCAGACTAACAGACTAACAGACTCTCAGACTATCAGACTATCAGACTATCAGACTAACAGACTCTCAGACTAACAGACTATCAGACTAACAGACTCTCAGACTAACAGACTATCAGACTATCAGACTATCAGACTAACAGACTCTCAGACTATCAGACTAACAGACTCTCAGACTAACAGACTAACAGACTCTCAGACTATCAGACTATCAGACTATCAGACTAACAGACTCTCAGACTAACAGACTATCAGACTAACAGACTCTCAGACTATCAGACTAAAAGACTCTCAGACTAACAGACTCTCAGACTAACAGATTCTCAGACTATCAGACTAACAGACTCTCAGACTATCAGACTAACAGACTCTCAGACTATCAGACTATCAGACTATCAGACTCTCAGACTCTCAGACTAACAGACTATCAGACTCTCAGTCTAACAGACTCTCAGACTAACAGACTAACAGACTCTCAGACTATCAGACTAACAGACTCTCAGACTAACAGATTCTCAGACTATCAGACTAACAGACTCTCAGACTATCAGACTAACAGACTCTCAGACTATCAGACTATCAGACTATCAGACTCTCAGACTCTCAGACTAACAGACTATCAGACTCTCAGTCTAACAGACTCTCAGACTAACAGACTAACAGACTAACAGACTCTCAGACTAACAGACTAACAGACTAACAGACTCTCAGACTATCAGACTATCAGACTCTCAGACTATCAGACTCTCAGACTAACAGACTCTCAGACTAACAGACTGGACCAGGAGCTGGAACTAGACTGGAACTGGACTGGTGTAAATGATAGAGGTAAGATTTGTGGCTATCTGTCTGTCTGTCTCTCTGTCCATCTACAGTGTCTGTCTTACTGTCTGTCTCTCTGTCCACCTACAGTGTCTGTCTTTCTGTCTATCTTACTGTCTGTCTCTCTGTCCATCTACAATGTCTGTCTTTCTGTCTGTCTCTCTGTCCATCTACAGTGTCTGTCTTACTGTCTGTCTCTCTGTCCATCTACAGTGTGTCTTTCTGTCTGTCTCTCTGTCCATCTACAGTGCGTCTTTCTGTTTGTCTTTCTATCTGTCTCTCTGTCCATCTACAGTGTCTGTCTTTGTTTGTCTCTCTGTTCATCTACAGTGTCTGTCTCTCTGTCCATCTACAGTGCCTGTATTTCTGTCTGTCTCTCTGTCCATCTACAATGTTTGTCTTTTTTGTCTCTTTCCCTGTTCATCTATTTCCCCTGTCTTTGTCTTTGCATCTGTTTGTCTCACTTTATCTATTTATAGTTTCTTTCTGTTTCTCTCCTATTTATCAATTTCTGTCTGTCTCTCCATCTATCTACAGTATCTGTCTGTCTTTCTGTCTGTCTCTCCATCCTTTTGATTATCTCTCTGAGTCTGACGCTGTTCCTGTGTATTTTCTCCCAGACTGCACTTCCTCCTGTACACCAGCAGATGGCAGGAGTGTGTGTGTGTGTGTGTGTGTGTGTGTGTGTGTGTACCTGTGTGTGTCTGTGTGAAGGATATAGGGAATAATCCCTCTCTGCCATTCAGTCTTCCATGACTCCATTCCTCATCGATGTGTTCTATCACTTCGATCACGTCTCCTCTCAGGAACGGCAGATCACCATCCGTCTCTGCTGTGAAGTCATACAGGGCCTTGACCCGCTCCACAGCACAGACCTACACACACACACACACAAATAAATAAACAAATGAATGAATGAATAAATAAATAGAATGAATGAATGAATAAATGAATACATAAATAAACAAACAAATAAATAAATAAATGAATGAATGAATGAATGAATGAATGAATGAACGAACAAACAAACAAACAAACAAACAAACAAACAAACAAACAAATAAATGAATAAATGAATAATTAATCTAATACACACCCGGTTCTGTGTTGGAGCAGGAGCTTGCATGTTGTTTGCTGCAACCATCCCTAAAAAAATCATTTTAATTTATGAAAAATTCATTCAGGAGATATCATTTATTCATAATCATTTATTCATAATCCAGTGATTAAGTAAAGTAAGGAGGAAAACCCTGGAAGAAACTTCACCATATCAACAATTCTGTGTTTTTGTATACAGTGAGCTGTTGCTATAGAAACGAGGTTATGATGTATGAAAGTCTGTGATTTTCAGCTGCACTACACTGTTCTACACTTCTGACCAATCAGAACCCAGAACAGAGCAGTGCTGTGGCTGATGATGAAGAACTGGATGAAGGTGTCGTACCAGGCAGAGGAACCCTGGTCTGGTTCTTGGTAGGAGCAGGTGGAAGATCCTCTATCACTTCCACAAAGTTGAGAGGGAAAATTCCAGCATGGCCGCCGATCTCGCCTCTAGCCCAGTCCTCACCCATGTACTCCAGGAGTCGGATCACCTGGCCTTCAGTGAACGAGAGCTCGTCACTGTGCTCACCCTCAAAGTCAAACCTCGCCACACACCGTGGACCACTACACACACACACATACACACACACACACACACACACACACCCAGACACACACACACACAGACACACCCAGACACACACACACACAGACACACCCAGACACACACACAGACACACACAGACACACACACACACAGACACACACACACACACACAGACACACACACACAGACACACACAGACACACCCAGACACACACACACACACACACACACAGACACACCCAGACACACACACACACAGACACACACACAGACACACACACACACCCAGACACACACACACACACACACACACACACCCAGACACCCAGACACACACACACACACCCAGACACACACACACACACCCAGACACACACACACACACACCCAGACACACACACACAGACACACAGACACACACACACACACACACATACACACACAGACACACACACAGACACACACACACACAGACACACACACAGACACACACAGACACACACACACAGACACACACACACACAGACACACACACACAAACACGCATACACACAGACACACACACAGACACGCATACACACACAGACACACATACACACACAGACACACACACAGACACACACACAGACACGCATACACACACAGACACACATACACACACAGACACACACACACACACACACAGACACACACACACAGACACGCATACACACACACACACACACACACACACAGACACGCATACACACACAGACACACACACACACAGACACACACAGGGTCACTGAGATCCAGTTCAATGATGTTTAGATTCTAGACATTGTAGATGGACAGAAAGACAGACTCTGTAGATGGACAGAGAGACTGACAGAAAGATAGATAGAAAGACAGACACTGTAGGTGGACAGAGAGACAGATAGAAAGATAGATAGATAGATAGATAGATAGATAGATAGATAGATAGATAGATAGATAGATAGATAGATAGAAAGACAGACACTGTAGGTGGACAGAGAGACAGATAGATAGATAGATAGATAGATAGATAGATAGATAGATAGATAGATAGATAGATAGATAGATAGATAGATAGATAGATAGATAGACACTGTATATGGACAGAGAGACAGACAGAAAGATAGACACTGTAGATGGACAGAGAGACAGACAGAAAGACAGACACTGTAGATGGACAGAAAGACAGACGATGTAGGTGGACAGAGAGACAGATAGAAAGACAGACACTGTAGATGGACAGAGAGACAGACAGAAAGATAGAGAGAAAGACAGACACTGTAGATGGACAGAGAGACAGATAGAAAGATAGATAGATAGACAGAAAGACAGACACTGTAGGTGGACAGAGAGATAGATAGATAGATAGATAGATAGATAGATAGATAGATAGATAGATAGATAGATAGATAGATAGATAGATAGACAAAAAGACAGACACTGTAGGTGGACAGCGAGACAGACAGAAAGACACACTGTGGATGGACAGAGAGACAGACAAAATGACAGACACTGTAGATGGACAGAGAGATGGACAGAAAGACAGACTCTTAGATGGACAGAGAGACAGACAGAAAGATAGACAGACAGACAGACACTGTAGGTGGACAGAGAGACAGATAGAAAGACAGACACTGTAGATGGACAGAGAGACAGACAGAAAGACAGACACTGTAGGTGGACAGAGAGACAGACAGACAGAGAGAAAGACAATGTAGATGGACAGAGAGACAGACAGAAAGACAGACACTGTAGGTGGACAGAGTGACAGACAGACAGAGAGAAAGACAATGTAGATGGACAGAGAGACAGACACTGTAGATGGACAGAGAGACAGACAGAAAGACAGACACTGTAGATGGACAGAGAGACAGACAGAAAGACAGACACTGTAGATGGACAGAGAGACAGACAGAAAGACAGACACTGTAGGTGGACAGAGGGACAGATAGAAAGATAGACAGAAAGACAGACACTGTAGATGGACAGAGAGACAGATAGAAAGATAGACAGAAAGACAGACACTGTAGATGGACAGAGAGACAGATAGAAAGAAAGATAGACAGAAAGACAGACACCGTAGATGGACAGAGAGACAAACAGAAAGACAGACACAAGATGATGTCTTACCTGACTCTCTGAGGTGGAGCAGGCGCAGGCGCAGGCGCAGGTTTCTGTGCAGCTGCAGGCTGTCTGGACTGTTTATAAACAGAGATCATTAATCGTTAGCGATTCATCATCACTTTTTTTTCCCAGCATGCTCTTCTGCCTGAACTCTTACCAGGATTTTGACGTAGTTGATGGGGAAGAAGCCCGTCATCCCTCTGGATGATCCCAGGTACCACTCACTGTCTATCTGCTCCACGTTATTAACCGTGTCTCCAGCCTTCAGAGCCAGTTCTCCAGGACCCTCTGTGTGGAAACGCAGGGTTTACTGACGAAGATCAGCAGGAGGAAGACTCTCACACGTCTGTCTGTCTGTCTGTCTATTCATCTCTGTGTCTGTCTGTCTGTCTGTCTGTCTGTCTGTCTATACATCTGTCTGTGTGTCTGTCTATTCATCTCTCTCTCTGTCTGTCTGTCTGTCAGTCTGTCTGTCTATTCATCTGTCTGTGTGTCTGTCTGTCTATTCATCTGTGTGTCTGTCTATTCATCTGTCTGTCTATCTGTCTATTCATCTGTCTGTCTGTCTGTCTGTCTGTCTATTCATCTGTCTGTCTGTCTGTCTATTCATCTGTCTGTCTGTCTGTCTATTCATCTGTCTGTCTGTCTGTCTGTCTGTCTATTCATCTGTCTGTCTGTCTGTCTATTCATCTGTCTGTCTGTCTGTCTGTCTGTCTATTCATCTGTCTGTCTGTCTGTCTATTCATCTGTCTGTCTGTCTGTCTATTCATCTGTCTGTCTGTCTGTCTGTCTGTCTGTCTATTCATCTGTGAGGTCTTTCTGTTTAAAACTCACCAGCTTGCTCTTGCATTAAGCTGTAAATTGAAAGCTAATAAAATGATCAGTGTGAGGGATTCACCTGGAGTGAAGTCATAAAGTGCTTGAACCTGTAGAGTGGCGTTTCCTGCTGAAGCTCTGAGCTGCTGATGTGAAGTGTTCTCCTGCAGAGATAACAGTGCTCTTCACTCTCATTAAACACTCTCACTTCACACATTAAACACATCACATCTCTTCCCAATACGGGACAATGACCCTCACTGTCATGAGTATACAGGAGCATGAGCTCTTACAGGTGTGTGGACAAAGGAGTGTTTAAAACAAGGGTCTGAGAAATCCAGCCTACAGAATCAACATCTGTCTCAAGGAGCAGAACCCTGCAGGGAAAAGGTTCTGCTGGGAGGAAGAAAAGATCCTCTACAAGCTTCTTTACGTTTGTCTGTCTATTCATCTGTCTGTCTGTCTGTCTGTCTATCCATCTGTCTGTCTGTCTATCTGTCTATTCATCTGTCTGTCTGTCTATCCATCTGTCTGTCTGTCTATTCATCTGTCTGTCTGTCTGTCTATTCATCTGTCTGTTTGTCTGTCTATCCATCTGTCTGTCTGTCTATCCATCTGTCTGTCTGTCTATTCATCTGTCTGTCTGTCTGTCTATTCATCTGTCTGTTTGTCTGTCTATCCATCTGTCTGTCTGTCTATTCATCTGTCTGTTTGTCTGTCTATTCATCTCTCTGTCAGTCTGTCTGTCTATTCATCTGTCTGTCTGTCTGTCTATTCATCTGTCTGTTTGTCTGTCTATTCATCTCTCTGTCAGTCTGTCTGTCTATTCATCTGTCTGTCTGTCTGTTTGTCTATTCATCTGTCTGTCTGTCTATCCATCTGTCTGTCTGTCTATTCATCTGTCTGTCTGTCTGTCTATTCATCTGTCTGTTTGTCTGTCTATCCATCTGTCTGTCTGTCTATTCATCTGTCTGTTTGTCTGTCTATTCATCTCTCTGTCAGTCTGTCTGTCTATTCATCTGTCTGTCTGTCTGTTTGTCTATTCATCTGTCTGTCTGTCTATTCAACTGTCTGTCTGTCTATTCATCTGTCTGTCTGTCTGTCTATCCATCTGTCTGTCTGTCTATTCATCTGTCTGTCTGTCTATTCATCTGTCTGTTTGTCTGTCTATTCATCTGTTTGTCTGTCTGTCTATTCATCTGTCTGTCTGTCTGTCTGTCTATCCATCTGTCTGTCTGTCTATTCATCTGTCTGTTTGTCTGTCTATTCAACTGTCTGTCTGTCTATTCATCTGTCTGTCTGTCTATTCATCTGTCTGTCTGTCTGTCTGTCTGTCTGTCTGTCTGTCTATTCATCTGTCTGTCTGTCTATTCATCTGTCTGTCTGTCTGTCTGTCTGTCTGTCTGTCTGTCTATCCATCTGTCTGTCTGTCTATTCATCTGTCTGTCTGTCTATTCATCTGTCTGTTTGTCTGTCTATTCATCTGTCTGTCTGTCTGTCTATTCATCTGTCTGTCTGTCTGTCTGTCTATCCATCTGTCTGTCTGTCTATTCATCTGTCTGTTTGTCTGTCTATTCAACTGTCTGTCTGTCTATTCATCTGTCTGTCTGTCTATTCATCTGTCTGTCTGTCTGTCTATCCATCTGTCTGTCTGTCTATTCATCTGTCTGTCTGTCTGTCTATCCATCTGTCTGTCTGTACATCTGTCTGTCTATTCATCTGTCTGTCTGTCTATCCACCTGTCTGTCTGTCTATCCATCTGTCTGTCTATTCATCTGTCTGTCTATCCATCTGTCTGTCTGTCTATTTATCTGTCTGTCTGTCTATCCATCTGTCTGTCTGTCTATCCATCTGTCTGTCTGTACATCTGTCTGTCTGTCTGTCTGTCTATCCACCTGTCTGTCTGTCTGTCTATCCATCTGTCTGTCTGTCTGTCTGTCTGTCTGTCGTCTATCCATCTGTCTGTCTATTCATCTGTCTGTCTATCCATCTGTCTGTCTGTCTGTCTGTCTCATCATGTTACTAAAGTGTCTCTCCATCCATCTGTCTTTCTGTCTGTCTCACTGTCTCTCTCTAAAGTGTCTCTCCATCCATCTGTCTTTCTGTCTGTCTCACTGTCTCTCTCTAAAGTGTCTCTCCATCCATCTGTCTTTCTGTATGTCTCACTGTCTCTCCCTAAAGTGTCTCTCCATCCATCTGTCTTTCTGTCTGTCTCACTGTCTCTCTCTAAAGTGTCTCTCCATCTATCTGTCTTTCTGTCTGTCTCACTGTCTCTCTCTAAAGTGTCACTCCATCTATCTGTGTTTTTGTCTGTCTATCTCTAAAGTGTCTCTCCATCCATTTGTCCTTCTGTCTGTCTCTTCATGTGACAAAAGTGTCTTTGCATTCATCTGTCTTTCTATCTGTCTCTATCTAAAGTGTCTCTTCACCCATTCCTGCCTTTCTGTATGTCTCTCCATCTCTCTAAAGTGTCTCTTCACCCATTCCTGCCTTTCTGTATGTCTCTCCATCTCTCTAAAGTGTCTCTTCACCCATTCCTGCCTTTCTGTATGTCTCTCCATCTCTCTAAAGTGTCTCTTCACCCATTTCTGCCTTTCTGTATGTCTCTCCATCTCTCTAAAGTGTCTCTTCACCCATTTCTGCCTTTCTGTATGTCTCTCCATCTCTCTAAAGTGTTTCTCTATCCATTCCTGTCTTTCTGTATGTCTCTCTCTCCCGCTAAAGTCTCTCTAGCTCCCTGAAGTGTCTGTCTTTCTAAAGTGCCTCTGCATCCATCTTTCTTTCTGTCCGTCTCTCGCTAAAGTACCTCCCCATCCATCTGTATTTCTGTCTGTCTCTCCATGTATCTCTTACCCATGGATCGGGATTAGTGTTGTCGTTGTAGCTGGACAGAGGTGTGATGATCTTCAGGTAGGATTTCTGCACCGTTCCCTTCACGTCTCCTACCTGGCACTCGAACGTCTGTCTGTCTGTTTGGTTTAGCAGAACCAGCACTTCGTTTTTCTATAATGGGAGAAAAGAAAAGAAAAGAGAGAGAGAGAGAGAGAGAGAGAGTTTATCATTCTCATAATTCTGCTGCTTATTTCCTGTTTGTTAATATCTGCCTCCAGCTCTTCAGTGACCTATGAACACAGAAATGTGCTAATGTTACAGAGGCAGCCATCTTGGATTCCTTCTCCTTAGCTCCGCCTCCTGTAGGTTTAATAATGGAGCTTTATTACAGATGCTGTGTATAAAAATGAGACTACAGAGCTGCCTGAAGCACACCTGTATACATTACTAATACCTATACTGATGGAAATAATACAGTTTAATGACTTCCACAGCTTTGGAATTTGGAACATCTGGAACAAAGCATTTCTTTTTGTAAAAACCAAGTTGTTTTTCTGGTTGTACCTGAAAGGAGAGCTCTCCGGTGTGCATGCCGTTGTAGTCGTGCTCGGCGATGGCGTGAGGGATTTCCAGCTATGTTAACACACCGATGGGGAAAAAAATTAAGCAGTGAAATGAAACTTTATCCATCCATCCATCCATCCATCCATTTTCTATACCCGCTTTATTCCTAATTAGGGTCACAGGGTTCTGCTGGAGCCTATCGAAGCACACATTGGGTCAAAAGGCAGGGGAACACCCTGGACAGAAACTTTATATAAAATTGAATTAAGCAATAATCATCCATCCATATCTTTGTTTGTAGAGGTAATTCTATTTAATTTTATTCAAATTTACAATTTTTTTTTGTTACATTGATTTTTTTTTTATTTCTTTGATTTTTAAAAAAAAGTTTATTATAGTTGATTAAATTGATTTTTATTTCATTAAATTTTATTTGAATTTAATTTTTGATTTAAAAAAATTCTACTTTTTCCTCTAGTTTGCACATTAGGGATAAACAAAATGAAACATTATATAAAATTGAATCAAGCAATAATCATGCTGTTCTGCCATCCATCCATCCATATCTTTGTTTGTAGAGGTAATTCTATTTAATTTTATTCTAATTTACTAATTAATTTTTTTATTTGAATTTTTATTACATTGTTTTTTTTTTATTTGTTTGAATTCTTAAAAAAAGTTTATTATAGTTGATTAAATTGATTTTTATTTCATTAAATTTTATTTAAATTTAATTTTTAATTTAAAAACATTCTACTTTTTCCTCTAGTTTGCACATCAGGGATAAACAAAATGAAACATTATATAAAATTGAATCAAGCAATAATCATGCTGTTTTGCCATCCATCCATCCATCCATCCATCCATCCATCCATCCATCCATATCTTTGTTTGTAGAGGTAATTCTATTTAACTTCTAATAAATTCTAATAACTTTAACTTCTAATTAATT
The DNA here is from genome assembly GCF_019097595.1 of Hemibagrus wyckioides. Lineage (NCBI taxonomy): Eukaryota > Metazoa > Chordata > Actinopteri > Siluriformes > Bagridae > Hemibagrus > Hemibagrus wyckioides. The sequence goes on along the minus strand of NC_080738.1, from coordinate 15,902,717 downwards.
TCTATTTTTTATTTGAAGTTTTATTTAATTAATTAATTATTTTTTAAAACATTTATTTGATGTTGTAGTAGTAATAAACATTAAAAAAATAATTTAATTCAATTTTATTTTAACTTAACTGTTTAATTTTATCTTGAATTGAATTTTGTTTGAATTGATTTTTTTCAAATTATTTAATTATTTAATTTATGCTACTTTTTGTATGAAGCGATCATTAAAATTTCATTTTGAATTGTACATTTCAGGAGGAGGAGTCTCGTACAACAGAATATTCAGTTCTATGTGAGGAACTCTTCCGTTTAAACCACAGCAAATCTGCTCAAGGATTCCAAATGTTTCTGTTAATTAAAGAATTTCTGGTACTTTTTATCCGTTTATAGT
>NC_080738.1:15849836-15887336 GCF_019097595.1 Hemibagrus wyckioides | reverse complement strand
GTGTGTGTGTGTGTGTGTGTGGTTAATAAATCCTGGAGTGTGTGGCCTTGTTTTGATCGACTGGAATGCTGCTGATCAGGAACTACAGCTTACACACCTCACAGCCAGCATTAAGCTACTAAAGCTAATGGCATGCGGTGTGCCAGTGCCGTAAATGTGTGTTTATATTAGTCAGAGCTATTTGACTTGTTTAAGAGATATGTGTGTGTGTGTATATGTGTGTGTGTGTGTGTGTGTGGATGTGAACACGGCTGCTTTTCAGGTTTTGCCAGAGCAGCAAGTGAAAAGGAAAAATGTGACATTTCAATTTTATCCATGATTAAACTGTGATTAAAGGACAAGTGTTGGGGTTTTTTAGAGTGTGAAAGTGTTTGTAGAGAGAGAGAGAGAGCGAGAGAGAGATTTGTTTTTATATCTTTATCTGACAATTCAGTCTTTAGTCACACACAGATAGTAATGTGTGTGTGTGTGTGTGTGACACATAAATGCCAGGATTAACTGCTTTCATACATTTCCCTTTCAATTACACAAATTTCTAAACACTGCCAAGGTGTGTGTGTGTGTGTGTGTGTGTGTCCTGCTATCTGATCTGTGTTGATTATGTGTGTGTTAATCATTATGACGTGTATAACTGTGTGTATTTGTATTAAAATGTAACCCAAAAGAAAACAGTGAAAGAGTCTTATAGACATGTTGCTCTTGGTCATTTTTTCAGACAGACTGAAGAGAACTGAAAATGACTTCAGATGACTTTTTTAATGAACACCGTGTTTTCTCCATTGCAGTAATCCTTTTTATCCAATAGATGGCGCAGTTACACAAATTTTAACCAAACTACTGCATAACAAAATAAAAAAGCCTTAGTGGCTCAGATGGGTGTGTTTTATATTTAAAACAAAATTATAGAAAAAAAAGTAAAAGATAAAAAAAAAATTCTTTCTTTTTTATATATACGTGTATGGTTCTCAAAAGCTATTTATTTATCTATCTATCTATCTATCTATCTATCTATCTATCTATCTATCTATCTATCTATCTATCTATTTATACGTTATATATAAGTATATGGTTCTTAGCATTTATTTATTTGTTTTTTTATTCATACGTTAAATAAAATTATATCATTCTCAGCATTTTTTTTCTTTTTTATTTGTTTTAATTTATTCATACGTTATGTATGTGTATGGTTCTCAGCATTTATTTATTTGTTTGTTTGTTTTTTTATTTATACCGTAAATAAAGTTATATCCTTCTCAGAATTAAATTGTCCTTTGTATTTGTTGTAATTTATTGATATATATAATATATAAATAAATTAAAACAAATATACGTTATATATGTGTATGGTTCTCAGCATTTATTTATTTATTTATTTTAATTTATTAATACGTTATATATAAGTGTCTAGTTCTCAGTATTTATTTATTTATTTATTTATTTTAATTTATTAATACGTTATATATAAGTGTCTGGTTCTCAGTATTTATTTATTTATTTATTTATTTATTTTAATTTATTAATACGTTATATATAAGTGTCTAGTTCTCAGTATTTATTTATTTATTTATTTATTTATTTATTTTAATTTATTAATACGTTATATATAAGTGTCTGGTTCTCAGTATTTATTTATTTATTTATTTATTTATTTATTTATAATGCTGAACTTTATGCACATATAGTTAAATACAATAATAAAGAAATGAGGAAAGAAAATGAAAATTATAGGTTAAACAAACAAACAAACAAACAAACAAACAAATGAATGAAGAAAAGGGAAAGGTGAGGCATCTTTAAAGGTTCATTATAGTTTTGTTTGTTTTGTTAATGTTAATATAATTATTAATAATTGCTTAATTGTTACTTAATCAAATAACAACATATTAACTAATAATAACTTTCACAGCGGTTGTATTTGTAGCACACTTTATTGTGTTAAATAAACCTGCAGACAGAGTTGATTAATGATCCTGTAATAAACACGAACACAACCCAGCAGCTTGGAGGCGTGGCTTACACACAGCCTCATTTACATACGGGGCGTGGTCTGGGCTCTGCGCGTTACCTTGCCAGCGCGTCCAATCAGCGCTGAGGTGTGCGCTCGAGGCTGCGCGAGACGGCGGCCCGTCACCGCTTCCTGAGCAAAATTAAATCCACCATGACTGAAGTCCAGGAGAGGATTTAATTTCACACACCGGAGACTCCATAAACACCCGAAATCTGGTCTTCAGGAGCTGAGGGACTTCGACAGAAGAAATAAATCTAGCATTTGGTCACCAGAACAGGTGAGTTGTGTACCTGCGTTCGAGCTGCTGACGTCACCGCCCTCAGTGTTTGTTGTGTTTCAGGTTTTAAATGACATCAACAACAACAACAACAACCTCAAGCTGCATTTATTATGAAACTCCTTCAAGTATGTTTAGTTTGTCGTTGTTTTAATTTAACTTTAAATCGAACCTGACGTTGTAGTTCTGTTTCTCCTGCACACACACACACACACACACACACACACACACCTGAGCAGGTATCCCGCAGCGCCCTTATCTCATTTTACTGACCTTTTCCATTCAGGAAAATCATCTGCATGCGAGCCTCCAGGCATCTGTCCTTACAATTAGACCAGGAAATGGAGGAAAAGGAGGTTAACTCGAGTCAAGGGTTCATCCTTAATCCATTTAGTCTAAATAAAAAATTACAGCTAATAAAAAATTGTCAGTATAATGAACCAGAAAATGTCTGATCTATTACAGAGTCTGATCTAATACAGAGCCTGAGGTCTGATACTCAGGAGTCAATCATTTAGAGACGGTCCCTTACAGGAAAATGATCAATCTACATCATGGATGGGATGAATTAGAGCGGAGACTGGGACGTCTGCCTTTATCTGTACATGAATGTAATATGGAGTTGTCCCGCCCTTTACAGCTATAACAGTTTCAACTCTTCTGGGAAGGCTTTCCACAAGGTTTAGGAGAGTGTTTATGGGAATTTCTGACCATTCCTCTAGAAGCGCATTTGTGAGGTCAGGCACTGATGTTGGACGAGAAGGTCTGTCTCACAGTCTCCACTCTAATTCATCCCAAAGGGGTTCTATGGGGTTGAGGTCGGGACTCTGTGAAGTTCCACCACACCAAACTCTTTATGGACCTTGCCTTGGTCACTGGTGTACAGTCATGTTGGAACAGGAAGGGGTCATCCCCAAACTGTTCCCACAAAGAGCATGAAATTGTCCAAAATGTCTTGAAGCATTAAGAGTTCCTTTCACTGGAACTAAGGGGCGGAGCCCAACCCCTGAACTCAATGATCAGGAGGGGTGTCCCAGTACTTTTGGCAATATAGTGTATCACATACGTTACTGCAGTTATTCCACCTCTTTAAAAAAACGAAGAAAAAACACAAACACGTTACTAAGTAACCGTGAACTCGTCCGACACTGGACACTCCTTCCACGTGAATATTCGATACACGCCTCCTTCACTGTATAACGAAGTTGTAACGATTTTAAATGAGAAGATGTCTCTTTGTTAGCTTTAAATGAAGTGCTGCGCCTGTCATGCAAATCTTCGTACAAGTTGTTGCTATAGAAATGAGAACGTATTTAAAACGCTTTTCAACATCATCCAGCCAATCAGATCGGAGAATTCGGCGTAACGTCGTATGTAATCCATGATTGTCCCCCCCCCCACGTTTGAGCAGCGTTACTGAAGTCTGATCACGGTCAGGAAGCATCAATATTTCACACCGGGGTCATTTTTTATTTACTATTCGGTAGAGGGTGTGTTTGAGGTTGCATAATTTACTACAAGGTGTTTTCTCTCTCTCTCTCTCTCTCTCTCTCCCTCTCTCTCTCTCTCTCTCTCTCTCCCTCTCTCTCTCTCTCTCTCTCTCACACGTCTTTTCTCCCCAAGCAGAACTGTTCTTGATGTCCAGACTTGGTGTATGATTGAAGTATTTTAAGATGTAGTGTAACATCAGACACTCAGACACTCTTCTTTTTTTTCTTCACTTTCTTGGTGATGAGTTTCAGGATCATGAAAGCCTGCAGTCTGACTCTCTCCACCTCAGTGTCAGAGTCAGTCTCAGAGTCAGAGTCAGTAGAGAACATGCCCCATCTTTCTGACAGACAAACTAGTGTTTGGACTCTGAAAGAAGATTTTTACAATTTTTTTTTTTTGCAATTTTTTGTTCAAAAAGTTTATCACTCCATCCGTCCATCCATCACATTCAGTTATCTTTTCCATCCAATCTATCATTTTTCCGCCCGTCCATCTGTCCGTCCGTCCGTCCGTACATCCTTCATGCATCCATCCATCCATCCATCCATCCATCCATCATCTATTGTCTATCATCTTTTCATGATCCATCCATCCATTTATCCATCTAAGCATCCCTCCATACATAAATACTAAATCTCTTATCCATCTCTTCATCCATCCATCCATCCATCCCTAAATACAAACTTACAGATATCCTCCCTCCCTCCCTCCCTCCCTCCCTCCATCCATCCATCCATCCATCCATCATCTATTGTCTATCATCTTTTCATGATCCATCCATCCATTTATCCATCTAAGCATCCCTCCATACATAAATACTAAATCTCTTATCCATCTCTTCATCCATCCATCCATCCATCCCTAAATACAAACTTACAGATATCCTCCCTCCCTCCCTCCCTCCCTCCCTCCATCCATCCATCCATCCATCCATCCATCATCTATTGTCTATCATCTTTTCATGATCCATCCATCCATTTATCCATCTAAGCATCCCTCCATACATAAATACTAAATCTCTTATCCATCTCTTCATCCATCCATCCATCCCTAAATACAAACTTACAGATATCCTCCCTCCCTCCCTCCCTCCCTCCCTCCATCCATCCATCCATCCCTAAATACAAACTTACAGATATCCTCCCTCCCTCCCTCCCGCCCTCCCTCCATCCATCCATCCATCCATCCATCCCTAAATACAAACTTACAGATATCCTCCCTCCCTCCCTCCCTCCATATATCCATTTATACCGACATACATACATATATCCATTGTCCATCCATCCATCTACCCATCCATCCATCCATCCATCCATCCATCCATCCATTCATTCATTTATTTTTTTATACCTACATACATACATATATTCATTATCCACCCTTACATTATCCATCCATCTACCCATCCATCCATCCATCTATTTATACTTACATACATTTATACTTACATACATACATATATCCATTATCCAGCCATCCTTCATGTATCCATCATCCATCCATTCATCCATCCATCTATCCATCCCACCATCCACCCATACCTACAGAAATACTTACATACGTCTCTTATCCCTCTCTCCATCCATCCATCCATCCATCCATCCTTTGGGATTGTAAATTTCCCTTTGGGATGAACAAAGTATCCATCCATCCATCCATCATCTATCTATTATTCCCTTTGGGATGAACAAAGTATCTATCTATCTATCTATCTATCTATCTATCTATCTATCTATCTATCTATCTATCTATCTATCTATCTATCTATCTATCTGTCTGTCTGTCTGTCTGTCTGTCTGTCTGTCTGTCTGTCTGTCTGTCTGTCTGTCTGTCTGTCTATCTATCTATCTATCTATCTATCTATCTATCTATCTATCTATCTATCACTGTTATGAACATTTTCTACCTGCCTTTAAAGAAAAATAACGGTATAATGTACTTCTTTTCTCTGTGTCATATTCACTTTCCTGCACATGCAGTATGAAGTTTTGTGAAGGCTTTTGGTGTGTCATTGTGTTTTTATGAGTGTGTGTGTGTGTGTGTGAGAGAGAGAGAGAGAGAGAGAGAGAGAGAGAGCTAGGGATGATGATATCATGTGACTGATCGGTGTCTTGTGTTTCAAAAAGGAATCTCAGTCCCTGAAATGTTCTTGTGTAAATGTCAGCTCTCTCGCACCTTACTCACCTTCAAATGCCACAGTGCATTCTGGGTATTCTGTACTCACCAGGCTACATGCTGTAAACTCCGGCTTGTTAGCAGCTCTGACTCTCGGTGCGGTCGAAACAGATACAGTTTATTTAAACTTTATATATAAAAATATATCTTTTTTATTTTTGTAAGCAATATTCTCACATTTATTACAACAATAGTCCCCTTGTTCTAATTAAACTAGCACTTGGTTTCCATAAATCTTGATTTGGAACACAGCCAGTGAGGCGTCCACAGAAAGGGAGAACAAAAAATGATAAAAGAGAGGTAAAGAAATAAAAGTAACTTGAGTTTGATCCTAAATGTAGTGTGTAAGGCGGGGTTCTGGATGTACAATGTGTCTTCTGTTTCCTTTTGCACTCACCCACTCACCCACACACCCACACCCACACACACACACACACACACACACACACACGTTTATCTACACCTGTGGATAAAGAGAGAGTGCCCGCTTGATCGTTGTCAGTACAGGTCTAACTGTCTACACACTTCAAAAGTTAGACCTAATCCATCAGGAATGAAAGGAATGTATTTTTCCCCCTTCACTTGTCCAGTGCAGCCGTTTGGTGGTTTGGAACACAGCCCAAGTCATGCTTAAAGCAGGAGTGTTAGGGTGTTAGGAAGGAGCGAGTGTATTTTTCCCCGGACTACATCTACTTCTGCAGTCAGTAGTGTGATGTTGTCTAGGCTAAACCGTCTAGTGCACTAGTTATGCTGTTTGGGATTTAGCCGGTCATCACAAAGGACCGTTTAGCTGGGAATGCTAGCTTAGCTATTAGTGCTACAGCTTGTGTGTGTGTGTGCTATTTATCCACTAATATGATCGTGTGGATTGGGACACAGCCCCAGTGTATGGATGTAGGTGTAAAGTTTGTGCAAAAAAACAAAAAACTAAGCTGTCTGTTATGTTTATTTGTTGTGTTGTTGATTTGGGACACAGCCACACAGGAAAATCGGCTAGCAAGCTAACACTAGACACTATGGTGCGCTAGTCTGGGACACCACCATGGCTTTATCTCATACAGTGCAGGCAGTTCTGTGCGCAATCACTATTGTGTGTGTGTGTGTGTTCGTTCTTCGATTGTTGTTATCTCCAAGGTTATGGTTGCCGTGTCAACAGTGTTGCATAAATCCCACCTATCAGGTGTCAGGTTCTGGTTTCCTGGCTATGTAAATGAGACAGACTGAGTTTTGCATTTGTGTGTGTGTGTGTGTGTGTGTGTGTGTTAGGATGTCTGAGGTGACTTATTTGAGCCCGTGTTAATCCGTTTCTGCTGTAACACTGTTATAACACTATTATAACAGACAGTAAGATAAAGTGTATGAACAGGGCAGGTTACTGAGGTAGAGTGGGAATGATGATGCAGGAAATCAGTTCAGGCTGCTGACCACCTGCTTAATATTGTGTTGGTTAATCTTTTGCTGACCCGTCCTGCACCCCTTTCTATCAGAACCAGCATTAACTTCTTCAGCAGTTTGATCAACAGTAGCTCTTCTGTTGGATCGGATCACACGGGCCAGCCTTCTCTCCCCACGTCCATCAGTGAGTCTTGACCGCCCATGACCCTGTCACCGGTTCACCACTGTTCCTTCCTTGGACCACTTTTGATAGATACTGAGCACTGAAGACCGGGAACACCCCACAAGAGCTGCAGTTTTGGAGATGTTCTGATCCAGTGGTCTAGCCTTCATGTGTGTGTGTGTGTGTGTTCTGTGTAAACAACACACCCTGGAACAATGTGAGGAGACAAACCCAGCCCTAAACCGACTTAACTTTCTCTGAGAAACAGGTTTTACTGATACCTAAACACACACACACACCCACACACACAATTGGACAATTAGAGCTGAATCTGATATCCTGTATCAGTATGAGATGAATACCAGCACAAATCAGCGACTAAATAAAAAGTATGAATCTGATCCTGTAATATTATTATTACTGGAATTAATTTTATTGCAGTTCTATTAATAATTTATTACATTTATTGATATTTGTATCATAAGCTTTTTTTTGTTTGAGTTTAACTGTGTTTTATTTCATGTTTTTATTTATGATTTTTCCCCATTGTTTTATTTATTTGTGAAGTAAAACAAGGACACCTTAAAGCTTCTAAAAGAAAACTATAATAATAATAAAAAATAATAATAATGGAAATAAATAAATATTATCAAATTATTTTATTTTTTGTTTTTGTCTACAATTAATTCTGCAGCTCTAATTATTTAAATTGCACATTGTTAAATCAGTGACTTGATTTATTTATTTATTTTTATTTTTTATTTTTTGTTAAAAAGCTCTTTTAGAGCTGATTAGCTCTAAAAGAAAGAATATAATAAAAATAATAATAAAAGAAATAAAAAATATACTTTAATAATTATAAAATCTATTTAAAAAATATTCTAAAATTTTTTTTTTATTTATAATTTTTGTCTACAAGTCATTCTGCAGCTCTAATTATTTAAATTGCATCTCTCTGTTAAATCAAAACTATAATAATAATAATAATAATAATAATAACAATAATGGAAATAAATAAATATTCCTTAAAAATTATTAAATGATTTTATTTTTTGTATTTGTTTACAACTTTCTGCAGCCCTAATTATTTAATTTGCTCCGCTTCATCAAATCATAGACTTCATTTTTTTTTTTTTAATTTATTTATTTTTTTTTTTTTGTTATGTATCTGTGTTCTTGAGTTGTGTATCGTATCGTATCACATCATTATTTCATCAGAACTGAGCTCATCTCTCATCATGTCTCATCTCTTATTCTATAATCTGTGTTTTCATTAACAGCTGATGTTTTTTGGGTCTGAAGTTTCAACACACTTTTGGAGACTAAAAGCTGATTCAGAGGTTAAGAGGTGTGTGTGTGTGTGTTTGTTTGTGAGAAAGAGGGAGAGGGAGAGAATACCATTGTGAATAAATCACAGTTCACACCTTGAGAAGAAGGGTGTGTGTGAGTGTGTGTGTGTGTAAGAGTGTGTGATTGTAAGTGTGTGTGTGATTGTGAGTTAGTAGTAATAAGCCCAGGTTCACACCTTGAGATGAAGGGTGTGTGTGTGTGTGAGTTAGTGTGTGTGTGTGTGAGTGAAAAGAGAGTGATCTGACCCGAGAGTGAGTCTCTGTCTGTCTGTCTCTCTGTCTTGGTACAGAGCAGAGCGTGGTGTGTGTGCTGTGTGTGTGTGTGTGTGTGTGTGTGTGTGTGAAGCTGAACACACTCACACTAAGCCAGATGATTATCATCGTATCTGCAGGATAAAGGGCGATCCAGACTGATTAGTGTTTATACTTTGTACTTGAAGATTTTTCTCCTGTCTCAGTTTCTATTTCTGATCATATCACTGAAACACACCAAATGAGCCTAATTAACCCAAATTATACACACACACACACGCCCAGTAATTTAACTAAGTGGGACTGTGTGGGTCTGGTTCTCACACACACACACACACAGCTGTGGAGATTAGCATTCCCACATTTCCTGGATTTTATTCCAATCCCTCATTTAACCACTTCCTTGTTTTGCCAACAAATTAGACCGGAATGTGAGGAAGGATCATGGTGGGTTTCTTTTCAGCTATCTTCAGCAGCAGGTATCTTTACAGTCAGAGAATATTTTACTTATATATATGCATATTATGCAAAAGGGGTGGGGTTAGTGTGTAGGGGTGGGGTTAGTGTGTAGGGGTGAGGTTAGTGTATGAGGTGGAGTTAAGTATGTAAGGGTGAGGTTAGTATGTAAGGGTGAGGTTAGTGTGTAAGGGTGGGGTTAGTGTGTAGAGGGTGTGGTGAGTGTGTATGGGATGATTAGTGTGTTGGGGATAGGGTTATTGTGTATTATGGGGTTAATGTATAGATTGTTTGGGGTTATTTGTAGCAAGGGGTTAATTTGTAGTAATGGCTTGATGGGGTTAGTGTATAAGTGGTTGGGGTTATGGTGTGTGGTGGGTTTAGTGTGTAGGTGGTTGGGGTTATGGTGTGTGGTGGGTTTAGTGTGTAGGTGGTTGGGGTTATGGTGTGTGGTGGGTTTAGTGTGTAGGTGGTTGGGGTTATGGTGTGTAGTGGGTTTAGTGTGTAGGTGGTTGGGGTTATCGTGTGTGGTGGGTTTAGTATGTAGGTGGTTGGGGTTATGGTGTGTGGTGGGTTTAGTGTGTAGGTGGTTGGGATTATCGTGTGTGGTGGGTTTAGTGTGTAGGTGGTTGGGGTTATGGTGTGTGGTGGGTTTAGTGTGTAGGTGGTTGGGGTTATGGTGTGTGGTGGGTTTAGTGTGTAGGTGGTTGGTGTTATGGTGTGTGGTGGGTTTAGTGTGTAGGTGGTTGGGATTATCGTGTGTGGTGGGTTTAGTGTGTAGGTGGTTGGGGTTATGGTGTGTGGTGGGTTTAGTGTGTAGGTGGTTGGGGTTATCGTGTGTGGTGGGTTTAGTGTGTAGGTGGTTGGGGTTATTGTGTGTGGTGGGTTTAGTGTGTAGGTGGTTGGGGTTATCGTGTGTGGTGGGTTTAATGTGTAGGTGGTTGGGGTTATTGTGTGTGGTGGGGTTATTGTGTGTGGTGGGGTAGTATGTAAGGGTGAGGTTAGTGTGTAAGGGTGGGGTTAGTGTGTAGAGGGTGTGGTGAGTGTGTATGGGATGATTAGTGTGTTGGGGATAGGGTTATTGTGTATTATGGGGTTAATGTATAGATTGTTTGGGGTTATTTGTAGCAAGGGGTTAATTTGTAGTAATGGCTTGATGGGGTTAGTGTATAAGTGGTTGGGGTTATTGTGTGTGGTGGGTTAAGTGTGTAGGGTTGGGGTTATCGTGTGTGGTGGGTTTAGTGTGTAGGTGGTTGGGGTTATTGTGTGTGGTGGGTTTAGTGTGTAGGTGGTTGGGGTTATGGTGTGTGGTGGGTTTAGTGTGTAGGTGGTTGGGGTTATTGTGTGTGGTGGGTTTAGTGTGTAGGTGGTTGGGGTTATGGTGTGTGGTGGGTTTAGTGTGTAGGTGGTTGGGGTTATCGTGTGTGGTGGGTTTAGTATGTAGGTGGTTGGGGTTATCGTGTGTGGTGGGTTTAGTATGTAGGTGGTTGGGGTTATGGTGTGTGGTGGGTTTAGTGTGTAGGTGGTTGGGATTATCGTGTGTGGTGGGTTTAGTGTGTAGGTGGTTGGGGTTATGGTGTGTGGTGGGTTTAGTGTGTAGGTGGTTGGGGTTATGGTGTGTGGTGGGTTTAGTGTGTAGGTGGTTGGGGTTATGGTGTGTGGTGGGTTTAGTGTGTAGGTGGTTGGGATTATCGTGTGTGGTGGGTTTAGTGTGTAGGTGGTTGGGGTTATGGTGTGTGGTGGGTTTAGTGTGTAGGTGGTTGGGGTTATCGTGTGTGGTGGGTTTAGTGTGTAGGTGGTTGGGGTTATTGTGTGTGGTGGGTTTAGTGTGTAGGTGGTTGGGGTTATCGTGTGTGGTGGGTTTAGTGTGTAGGTGGTTGGGGTTATTGTGTGTGGTGGGGTTATTGTGTGTGGTGGGGTAGTATGTAAGGGTGAGGTTAGTGTGTAAGGGTGGGGTTAGTGTGTAGAGGGTGTGGTGAGTGTGTATGGGATGATTAGTGTGTTGGGGATAGGGTTATTGTGTATTATGGGGTTAATGTATAGATTGTTTGGGGTTATTTGTAGCAAGGGGTTAATTTGTAGTAATGGCTTGATGGGGTTAGTGTATAAGTGGTTGGGGTTATTGTGTGTGGTGGGTTAAGTGTGTAGGGTTGGGGTTATGGTGTGTGGTGGGTTTAGTGTGTAGGTGGTTGGGGTTATTGTGTATGGTGGGTTTAGTGTGTAGGTGGTTGGGGTTATCGTGTGTGGTGGGTTTAGTGTGTAGGTGGTTGGGGTTATTGTGTGTGGGGGGTTTAGTGTGTAGGTGGTTGGGGTTATTGTGTGTGGTGGGTTAAGTGTGTAGGGTTGGGATTATCGTGTGTGGTGGGTTTAGTGTGTAGGTGGTTGGGGTTATGGTGTGTAGTGGGTTTAGTGTGTAGGTGGTTGGGGTTATGGTGTGTGGTGGGTTTAGTGTGTAGGTGGTTGGGGTTATGGTGTGTGGTGGGTTTAGTGTGTAGGTGGTTGGGGTTATGGTGTGTGGTGGGTTTAGTGTGTAGGTGGTTGGGGTTATCGTGTGTGGTGGGTTTAGTGTGTAGGTGGTTGGGGTTATCGTGTGTGGTGGGTTTAGTGTGTAGGTGGTTGGGGTTATTGTGTGTGGTGGGGTTATTGTGTGTGGTGGGGTTAGTATGTAGGTGGTTGGGGTTATCGTGTGTGGTGGGTTTAGTATGTAGGTGGTTGGGGTTATTGTGTGTGGTGGGTTTAGTGTGTAGGTGGTTGGGGTTATTGTGTGTGGTGGGTTTAGTGTGTAGGTGGTTGGGGTTATCGTGTGTGGTGGGTTTAGTGTGTAGGTGGTTGGGGTTATTGTGTGTGGTGGGTTTAGTGTGTAGGTGGTTGGGGTTATCGTGTGTGGTGGGTTTAGTGTGTAGGTGGTTGGGGTTATTGTGTGTGGTGGGGTTATTGTGTGTGGTGGGGTTAGTATGTAGGTGGTTGGGGTTATCGTGTGTGGTGGGTTTAGTATGTAGGTGGTTGGGGTTATTGTGTGTGGTGGGGTTAGTGTGTAGGTGGTTGGGGTTATTGTGTGTGGTGGGGTTATTGTGTGTGGTGGGGTTAGTATGTAGGTGGTTGGGGTTATCGTGTGTGGTGGGTTTAGTATGTAGGTGGTTGGGGTTATTGTGTGTGGTGGGGTTAGTGTGTAGAGGGTTGGGGTTATTGTGTGTGGTGGGCTAAGTGTGTAGAGGGTGTGGTGAGTGTGTATGGGATGATTAGTGTGTTGGCGATAGGGTTATTGTGTATCATGGGGTTAATGTATAGATTGTTTGGGGTTATTGTGTAGCATGGGGTTAGTTTGTAGTAATGGCTTGATGGGGTTAGTGTGTTGGGGTGGTGCTGTTATGTGGGATGAGTGTAGTGTGGAGGGGTGGGGTTAGTGTATAGGTGGGTTTAGTGTATAGGTGGTTAGTGTGTAGTGATGGGTTGATGGGGTTAGTGGTAGTGGTTTGGGTTATTGTGTGTGGTGGGGTTAGTGTGTAGGTGGTTGGGGTTATTATATGGGGTAGTGTGTAGTGATGGATTGATGGGTTAGGGGTGGGGTTAGTGTGTCTGGGAGGGGTTAGTGTATTGGTTGTTGTAGTTAATGTGTAACATGGAGTTAGTGTGTAGTGATGGGCTGATGGGGTTAGTGGTGGTGGGTGGGGCTATTGTGTGGAGGGGTGGGGTTAGTTTGGAGGTGGTTGGGGTTATTGTGTAGCATGGAGTTAGCGTATAGTGATGGGCTGATGGGGTTAGTGGTGGTGGGTGGGGCTATTGTGTGGAGCTCACACAATCACACACACACACACACACACACACACACACTCACACACACACACACACACACACACTCACACACACACACACACACACACACACTCTCTCACACTCACACACACACACACACTCACACACACAAGCTCCTCCTCCTTTTCCCTCATGTCTTCTCTCTTCCTTGTAAACATTGTGACTCTCTTACTCACACCTCGCTTCCGACTGGTCACTTCCTCCCGGGCCTCTTCACACACTCCCACATACACTCAGTTCCTCACTCACACTCACTTTCTATATCACACACACAAACACACACACAAACACACACACACACACACTTTGATAGAATAGCTGCTTTCTCCCTCTCATCTCTCACTCCATCCCTATCTCATCCTCACAGGTCTACTCTTTGTGATCCGTTCCAGTCCAAAGTTCCTCCGGTTCCTCACGTGATGCCGAGACCCAGAGTGTGAGCGGGTCGGACGCCGACTGACCAACAGGAACTCGCGGAGATGTTCACACACAGGTAGGAAGAGACCTACTTCACGTCTGTTGTGTAGCAGTCAGCGTTTACACCGCAGCTACATACATCATTATATTCACAAAGAGCTCAGCGACGTTACAAAACACGGTCACTCTGGGTCAAGTTTTGGGTAAGAGGATTCTTCCACAGAAGGGGATTATGGGAAATATGCGCACACACACACACACACACCACACACACCACACACAAGCAGATATGAATGAAATGAGAGGCACTTAGATTAATAACAATGTAATAAACACTTATTTATGTAGCTAGGTTTATCTATACAAATATCACTATACATAAAAAACACTTTTTTGTCATGAGATCATCTTTGAATGTTTTGACTCATTTACACTCCAGTTCCACACACACACACACACACACACACACACACAGATGAGATTTTAATATCTCATGTGTATTCCATTAGAACTCATATTCTAGCTTTAATTGCTCTGGCTAAAAATAGCTAAGCTCAGTTATATAAACTGCGCCCACACAGGACTAGTGCCTAAAATTCTGCTCCAGACTCCAGAGATGTGACTTAACCCGCAACCGAGCGGGCGAGACCTTCTCCACGTGCTCTGTGTCACCTTTCTCTCTCAGCCGGAGTCACAGCGCTCCGTGGGATCGACTCCGGCCTTCGGAGGATCGCTCGTGTTTTGCCGCTGTCTCTCTTCTCTCCTCCGAACACATTCCTGTCATAGCTTTAAGGAGGCCAAGTGGAGGAGGAAAGAGGCTTAAATTCGCTCACACACTTCTTAGCGAGGGCTGATATATTGTTCTGCTGCTCAGGGACGGAAGAAAATTCACTCATAAGCCTGTAAAGAAAGGAGACAGCGTTATTCATGTGAGTAATGCGACATAAACCCTGGACAAATCCCTGGACCTCGCTCTCTCTGACGAAAGGTTACGGCTGGTCTTTTGACCAGAGTGAGTGTCCATCATCTCCGTGCTTCCGGATGTAGCATGGTTCGGGATTAAATGTTGAAAGGTTGTCGTGGCAACCCGGGGAACTCTCACTCCTGCTGCTAAATGCTTAGCTAGAGCTCAGGACCTCTGCGTGATAAATAACACGCACTACATGAACACACAGTTTACAAAACGAAAGGTATAACAGTGTGGGTTCCTGTCTCTCTTTATTCTTGTTTGTGTTTAGTTTAACCCGTTTCACCACTACGCAACACTTTAAATCGTCTTATGGGACGAGTATAAAGAAATGAATGGTGTTCAGTCTGATCTAAAATGAGGCTTTTAGGTTTCAGTGTGTTTTTCCCCCCTCTGTTGGAGAACCTTACACAGAACTTTACTGATTAAAGATCAAATTCAGCTGTTTTTTAGATGAACAAGCACTTCTCAGAGAGCAGATAAGGGTTTGATATCAACATTTACTTTAAAGTATACAACCGATCAGGCATAACATTATGACCACTGCCAGGTGAAGTGAATAAGACTGATGATCTCCTCATCATGGCACCTGTTAGTGGGTGGGATATATTAGGCAGCAGGTGAACATTTTGTCCTCAAAGTTGATGTGTGAGAAGCAGGAAAAATGGACAAGTGTAAGGATTTGAGCTTTGAGTTTGACCAAGAGCCAAATTGTGATGGCTAGATCGGAGTGTCTTCATAACTGCAGCTCTTGTGGTGGTGTTCCCGGTCTGCAGCGGTCAGTATCTATCAAAACGGGGCCCATGGAGGCTGCTGAAGGATCTGCTGCTAACATCTTGGTGCCAGATACCACAGCACACCTTCAGGGATCCAGTGGAGTCCATGCCTCGCTGTTCTGGCAGCAAAACCAACATGATATTAAGCAGGTGGTCATAATGTCATGCCTGATCGGTGTACAAACATTTGTGTGAAAAAAGTTTTGAAATCCTTCTGAAACACGACAAATTCTTAAAATCCTGAGTGTCTACTTTCATATGAGCTTCATATTAACTTCCACTGTGGAGTGAGACATGACAAAGACACTCAGTCATCAACATGGACACATTTTTCTGTTCTCTGTGGAAAAGGTTAACTTCTCTATCTCTAAGACGAGTGTATAGTCACTGTATTGTAGGATGAGTGTATAGTCACTGTATTGTAGGACGAGTGTATAGTCACTGTATTGTAGGTCGAGTGTATAGTCACTGTATTGTAGGTCGAGTGTATAGTCACTGTATTGTAGGACGAGTGTATAGTCACTGTATTGTAGGACGAGTGTATAGTCACTGTATTGTAGGACGAGTGTATAGTCACTGTATTGTAGGACGAGTGTATAGTCACTGTATTGTAGGTCGAGTGTATAGTCACTGTATTGTAGGACGAGTGTATAGTCACTGTATTGTAGGACGAGTGTATAGTCACTGTATTGTAGGTCGAGTGTATAGTCACTGTATTGTAGGACGAGTGTATAGTCACTGTATTGTAGGACGAGTGTATAGTCACTGTATTGTAGGACGAGTGTATAGTCACTGTATTGTAGGTCGAGTGTATAGTCACTGTATTGTAGGTTGAGTGTATAGTCACTGTATTGTAGGACGAGTGTATAGTCACTGTATTGTAGGACGAGTGTATAGTCACTGTATTGTAGGTCGAGTGTATAGTCACTGTATTGTAGGTCGAGTGTATATTCACTGTATTGTAGGACGAGTGTATAGTCACTGTATTGTAGGACGAGTGTATAGTCACTGTATTGTAGGACGAGTGTATAGTCACTGTATTGTAGGATGAGTGTATAGTCACTGTATTGTAGGTCGAGTGTATAGTCACTGTATTGTAGGACGAGTGTATAGTCACTGTATTGTAGGACGAGTGTATAGTCACTGTATTGTAGGACGAGTGTATAGTCACTGTATTGTAGGATGAGTGTATAGTCACTGTATTGTAGGATGAGTGTATAGTCACTGTATTGTAGGTCGAGTGTATAGTCACTGTATTGTAGGACGAGTGTATAGTCACTGTATTGTAGGATGAGTGTATAGTCACTGTATTGTAGGTCGAGTGTATAGTCACTGTATTGTAGGACGAGTGTATAGTCACTGTATTGTAGGACGAGTGTATAGTCACTGTATTGTAGGACGAGTGTATAGTCACTGTATTGTAGGTCGAGTGTATAGTCACTGTATTGTAGGATGAGTGTATAGTCACCGTATTGTAGGACGAGTGTATAGTCACTGTATTGTAGGACGAGTGTATAGTCACTGTATTGTAGGACGAGTGTATAGTCACTGTATTGTAGGACGAGTGTATAGTCACTGTATTGTAGGTCGAGTGTATAGTCACTGTATTGTAGGACGAGTGTATAGTCACTGTATTGTAGGACGAGTGTATAGTCACTGTATTGTAGGTCGAGTGTATAGTCACTGTATTGTAGGATGAGTGTATAGTCACTGTATTGTAGGATGAGTGTATAGTCACTGTATTGTAGGACGAGTGTATAGTCACTGTATTGTAGGTCGAGTGTATAGTCACTGTATTGTAGGACGAGTGTATATTCACTGTATTGTAGGACGAGTGTATAGTCACTGTATTGTAGGATGAGTGTATAGTCACTGTATTGTAGGACGAGTGTATAGTCACTGTATTGTAGGTCGAGTGTATAGTCACTGTATTGTAGGACGAGTGTATATTCACTGTATTGTAGGACGAGTGTATAGTCACTGTATTGTAGGTCGAGTGTATAGTCACTGTATTGTAGGACGAGTGTATAGTCACTGTATTGTAGGTCGAGTGTATAGTCACTGTATTGTAGGACGAGTGTATAGTCACTGTATTGTAGGACGAGTGTATAGTCACTGTATTGTAGGATGAGTGTATAGTCACTGTATTGTAGGACGAGTGTATAGTCACTGTATTGTAGGTCGAGTGTATAGTCACTGTATTGTAGGACGAGTGTATAGTCACTGTATTGTAGGACGAGTGTATAGTCACTGTATTGTAGGACGAGTGTATAGTCACTGTATTGTAGGACGAGTGTATAGTCACTGTATTGTAGGTCGAGTGTATAGTCACTGTATTGTAGGATGAGTGTATAGTCACCGTATTGTAGGACGAGTGTATAGTCACTGTATTGTAGGACGAGTGTATAGTCACTGTATTGTAGGACGAGTGTATAGTCACTGTATTGTAGGACGAGTGTATAGTCACTGTATTGTAGGTCGAGTGTATAGTCACTGTATTGTAGGTCGAGTGTATAGTCACTGTATTGTAGGATGAGTGTATAGTCACTGTATTGTAGGATGAGTGTATAGTCACTGTATTGTAGGACGAGTGTATAGTCACTGTATTGTAGGTCGAGTGTATAGTCACTGTATTGTAGGTCGAGTGTATAGTCACTGTATTGTAGGATGAGTGTATAGTCACTGTATTGTAGGATGAGTGTATAGTCACTGTATTGTAGGACGAGTGTATAGTCACCGTATTGTAGGACGAGTGTATATTCACTGTATTGTAGGACGAGTGTATAGTCACTGTATTGTAGGTCGAGTGTATAGTCACTGTATTGTAGGACGAGTGTATAGTCACTGTATTGTAGGACGAGTGTATAGTCACTGTATTGTAGGACGAGTGTATAGTCACTGTATTGTAGGTCGAGTGTATAGTCACTGTATTGTAGGATGAGTGTATAGTCACTGTATTGTAGGATGAGTGTATAGTCACTGTATTGTAGGACGAGTGTATAGTCACTGTATTGTAGGTCGAGTGTATAGTCACTGTATTGTAGGATGAGTGTATAGTCACTGTATTGTAGGACGAGTGTATAGTCACTGTATTGTAGGTCGAGTGTTTAGTCACTGTATTGTAGGATGAGTGTATAGTCACTGTATTGTAGGACGAGTGTATAGTCACTGTATTGTAGGACGAGTGTATAGTCACTGTATTGTAGGTCGAGTGTATAGTCACTGTATTGTAGGACGAGTGTATATTCACTGTATTGTAGGACGAGTGTATAGTCACTGTATTGTAGGTCGAGTGTATAGTCACTGTATTGTAGGTCGAGTGTATAGTCACTGTATTGTAGGATGAGTGTATAGTCACTGTATTGTAGGATGAGTGTATAGTCACTGTATTGTAGGATGAGTGTATAGTCACTGTATTGTAGGATGAGTGTATAGTCACTGTATTGTAGGTTGAGTGTATAGTCACTGTATTGTAGGACGAGTGTATAGTCACTGTATTGTAGGACGAGTGTATAGTCACTGTATTGTAGGATGAGTGTATAGTCACTGTATTGTAGGTCGAGTGTATAGTCACTGTATTGTAGGACGAGTGTATAGTCACTGTATTGTAGGACGAGTGTATAGTCACTGTATTGTAGGTCGAGTGTATAGTCACTGTATTGTAGGACGAGTGTATAGTCACTGTATTGTAGGATGAGTGTATAGTCACTGTATTGTAGGACGAGTGTATAGTCACTGTATTGTAGGTCGAGTGTATAGTCACTGTATTGTAGGACTAGTGTATAGTCACTGTATTGTAGGATGAGTGTATAGTCACTGTATTGTAGGTCGAGTGTATAGTCACTGTATTGTAGGACGAGTGTATAGTCACTGTATTGTAGGTCGAGTGTATAGTCACTGTATTGTAGGTCGAGTGTATAGTCACTGTATTGTAGGACGAGTGTATAGTCACTGTATTGTAGGACGAGTGTATAGTCACTGTATTGTAGGACGAGTGTATAGTCACTGTATTGTAGGTCGAGTGTATAGTCACTGTATTGTAGGACGAGTGTATATTCACTGTATTGTAGGACGAGTGTATAGTCACTGTATTGTAGGTCGAGTGTATAGTCACTGTATTGTAGGATGAGTGTATAGTCACTGTATTGTAGGATGAGTGTATAGTCACTGTATTGTAGGATGAGTGTATAGTCACTGTATTGTAGGATGAGTGTATAGTCACTGTATTGTAGGTTGAGTGTATAGTCACTGTATTGTAGGACGAGTGTATAGTCACTGTATTGTAGGACGAGTGTATAGTCACTGTATTGTAGGATGAGTGTATAGTCACTGTATTGTAGGTCGAGTGTATAGTCACTGTATTGTAGGACGAGTGTATAGTCACTGTATTGTAGGACGAGTGTATAGTCACTGTATTGTAGGTCGAGTGTATAGTCACTGTATTGTAGGACGAGTGTATAGTCACTGTATTGTAGGATGAGTGTATAGTCACTGTATTGTAGGACGAGTGTATAGTCACTGTATTGTAGGTCGAGTGTATAGTCACTGTATTGTAGGACTAGTGTATAGTCACTGTATTGTAGGATGAGTGTATAGTCACTGTATTGTAGGATGAGTGTATAGTCACTGTATTGTAGGTCGAGTGTATAGTCACTGTATTGTAGGACGAGTGTATAGTCACTGTATTGTAGGATGAGTGTATAGTCACTGTATTGTAGGTCGAGTGTATAGTCACTGTATTGTAGGACGAGTGTATAGTCACTGTATTGTAGGACGAGTGTATAGTCACTGTATTGTAGGACGAGTGTATAGTCACTGTATTGTAGGTCGAGTGTATAGTCACTGTATTGTAGGTCGAGTGTATAGTCACTGTATTGTAGGACGAGTGTATAGTCACTGTATTGTAGGACGAGTGTATAGTCACTGTATTGTAGGACGAGTGTATAGTCACTGTATTGTAGGTCGAGTGTATAGTCACTGTATTGTAGGACGAGTGTATATTCACTGTATTGTAGGACGAGTGTATAGTCACTGTATTGTAGGTCGAGTGTATAGTCACTGTATTGTAGGATGAGTGTATAGTCACTGTATTGTAGGATGAGTGTATAGTCACTGTATTGTAGGACGAGTGTATAGTCACTGTATTGTAGGTCGAGTGTATAGTCACTGTATTGTAGGATGAGTGTATAGTCACTGTATTGTAGGACGAGTGTATAGTCACTGTATTGTAGGTCGAGTGTATAGTCACTGTATTGTAGGATGAGTGTATAGTCACTGTATTGTAGGACGAGTGTATAGTCACTGTATTGTAGGACGAGTGTATAGTCACTGTATTGTAGGACGAGTGTATAGTCACTGTATTGTAGGTCGAGTGTATAGTCACTGTATTGTAGGACGAGTGTATATTCACTGTATTGTAGGACGAGTGTATAGTCACTGTATTGTAGGTCGAGTGTATAGTCACTGTATTGTAGGTCGAGTGTATAGTCACTGTATTGTAGGATGAGTGTATAGTCACTGTATTGTAGGATGAGTGTATAGTCACTGTATTGTAGGATGAGTGTATAGTCACTGTATTGTAGGTCGAGTGTATAGTCACTGTATTGTAGGACGAGTGTATAGTCACTGTATTGTAGGATGAGTGTATAGTCACTGTATTGTAGGTCGAGTGTATAGTCACTGTATTGTAGGTCGAGTGTATATTCACTGTATTGTAGGACGAGTGTATAGTCACTGTATTGTAGGTCGAGTGTATAGTCACTGTATTGTAGGTCGAGTGTATAGTCACTGTATTGTAGGACGAGTGTATAGTCACTGTATTGTAGGTCGAGTGTATATTCACTGTATTGTAGGACGAGTGTATAGTCACTGTATTGTAGGATGAGTGTATAGTCACTGTATTGTAGGTCGAGTGTATAGTCACTGTATTGTAGGATGAGTGTATAGTCACTGTATTGTAGGATGAGTGTATAGTCACTGTATTGTAGGATGAGTGTATAGTCACTGTATTGTAGGACGAGTGTATAGTCACTGTATTGTAGGACGAGTGTATAGTCACTGTATTGTAGGATGAGTGTATAGTCACTGTATTGTAGGATGAGTGTATAGTCACTGTATTGTAGGACGAGTGTATAGTCACTGTATTGTAGGTCGAGTGTATAGTCACTGTATTGTAGGACGAGTGTATAGTCACTGTATTGTAGGACGAGTGTATAGTCACTGTATTGTAGGATGAGTGTATAGTCACTGTATTGTAGGATGAGTGTATAGTCACTGTATTGTAGGACGAGTGTATAGTCACTGTATTGTAGGATGAGTGTATAGTCACTGTATTGTAGGACGAGTGTATAGTCACTGTATTGTAGGTCGAGTGTATAGTCACTGTATTGTAGGTCGAGTGTATAGTCACTGTATTGTAGGACGAGTGTATAGTCACTGTATTGTACGTCTAATCTAAAGGCTTTAATATTGTATAGAAATAAACACAACAGCAGCACAGAGACTCTCTGTTTATTTGTGTTTCTATACTTTCTTCACATCATGTGGAAAACAGATGTGTGGCTTTTAATCTGTTTATAGAGGCAAACTGTAGAGAGAACACAAAACAATACAGTGCCGTGTGTGTGTGTGTGTGTGTGTGTTATACAGCTCTAGTGGATTGAAATGATAGATAAGACATGTCTAAAGATTTTTCAGAAACATCTTAGCCTTTCAGAAGCTCACAGAGAAGTGAGTAGTGAGTGACCTTTGTGTTTAAACTGAAGACTTCAGCAAAATAAACCAAATAAATACAGAATAAAATACTGAATGAATGAATGTGTTCTCTCTCTCTCTCTCTCTCTCTCTCTCTCTCTCTTTCTCTCTGTCTCTCTCTCTCTCTCTCTGTCTTTCTCTTTCTCTCTGTCTCTCTGTCTCTCTCTCTCTCTGTCTCTCTCTTTCTCTCTGTCTCTCTCTCTCTCTGTCTCTCTCTCTCTGCAGCTGTGTGATCCACCTTTAAGCAGAATGCAGAAGCCGCTCTTTCCTTACATTATGGTTTAACCCGCACTGTGATGTCACAGTAATGGCGTCCGTCGTGGCCAATAGGAGTCGAGGAATCCAGTCGCTGGGGCTGAAGGGTGTGGACCCTGAAACATGCATGATCGTGTTCAAGAACCACTGGGCTCAGGTGCTGAACTGTCATCATTCTGATCCAGAAGAAGTCATTATAAATGATGTGAAGTGTTGTAGTAAAATGTTTCTGTTCATTAGGTGGTTAAGATCCTGGAGAAACACGATCCTTTACGCAGCAGCGGAGGTCTCAGCCTCGGGGGCGGAGTTCACGCTTTCAGAAGTCACGGACTCCGGCACGGGGCGATCCCGCTGGACGAGGCGAGCGCGGTGCAGAACTACGTGGAACACATGCTGCTTCTCCTGATGGAGGAGGAGAGCGGAGTGGGCGGAGCCATGGGCCCCATCCTGGAGTTCGTCATCATGGAGAACGTCATGGAGCGCCTGTTCGTCTGGAGCCTGAGGCGGGATTTCACTGACCAGTCCAAGCTGGAGCAGCTGAAGATGTACGAGACGCTGATCGGTCAGGCCAAGCAGCCGCTGTTACATCACAAGCCCATTCTGAAGCCGCTCATGATGCTGCTGTCGTCCTGCTCGGGGACGGCGACGGGTCAAGCGGGTGAGGTTCATGAGTAAATACGTGAGCAATCGATTTACCTTTTTATCTGTTTCATCTTTTCTAGTCTTTGTGTTTTAGTCTTTTATTCCTTCTCGCTTTTGTTCTCATCTCTCTCTCCGTGTTTTTGTTTTATCTTTTGTTTGCTCCACTATTCATTCCCAGGTTCCATCATTTTGTGTGTTTTTTGTCTGTCAGTGTTTGTGTTTGTCTTTTGTTCTGTCGCTCTTTCTCTCTTTTTTTTTTTTAGCTTTTTGTAGTTTACTTTTATGTGTCTATTTCTCATAGTGTATATATATATATATATATATATATATATGATTATATTAATGCGCTGGTTCTAATGTGTTGTCGTTTCCATGGAAACAGCCCGTTTACAGACTCGTGTCAGTCGGAGATCCTGGGCAGAGACTCACAGTCCATCAACGTTGTCTTCCTTCTGTCTCATCAGCAGGTGTTCCCATTTCCTCCAAGGTGGAGCATGAGCTGGTTCTTCTCCTCCATCAGCTGTGCTGCGTTGTGTCCAACGATCCCTCCATCCTCGAGCTGTTCTTCCACTCCAGTGAGGACCAGGGAGCCACCAACTTCCTGCTCTTTTCCCTCCTTGTTCCCTTCATCCACAGAGACGGAGTGATCGGGCAACAGGCTCGAGACGCCCTGCTCCTGATCATGACCCTGAGCAATGACAACCAGCGCGTGGCCACACACATCGCTCACAACACCTTCTTCTGTCCGGTATCTCTCCCTTTAATACAATACTGTCCGGTATCTCACCCTTTAATACAACACCTTCTTCTGTCCGGTATCTCTCCCTTTAATACAATACTGTCCGGTATCTCTCACTTTAATACAACGCCTTTTCCTGTCTGGTATCTCTCCCTTAAATATAACATTGTCTGGTATCTCTCACTTTAATACAGCACCTTCTTCTGTCTGGTATCACTCACTTTAATACAACACCTTCTTCTGTCTGGTATCTCTCACTTTACCACATCTTCTTCTGTCCAGTATCTCTCACTGTAAAACAACACTGTCCGGAATCTCTCACTTTACCACAACACCTTCTTCTGTCTGGTATTTCTTACTTTACCACTACACCTTCTTCTGTCTGGTATCTCTCAATTTACCACAACACCTTCTGTCCAGTATCTCTTCCTTTACTACAACACCTTCTGTCTGGTATTTCTCACTTTACCACACATTCTTTTGCCTGGTATCTCTCACTTTACCACACATTCTTCTGGCTGGTGTCTCTTCATTTACCACTACACCATCTTTTGTCCAGTATCTCTTACTTTACCATAGACATTCTACTGCCCGGTATCTCTCACTTTATCACTATCCTCTCTGCAGTCTGGTATCCCTTACTTTACCACAACACATTATTTGGTCCAGTATCTCTCACTTTCTGCAACACTTTCTTTTGTCTGGTATCTATTTAGTTATTACACTTTTACAATTTTTTTTTCTTTCTCTTCTATAGATTCAGTGGTTAATTTCTTTCTTTCTTTCTTTCTTTCTTTCTTTCTTTCTTTCTTTCTTTCTTTCTTTCTTTCTTTCTTTCTTTCTTTCTTTCTTTCTTTCTTTCTTTCTTTCCTTCCCTCCTTCCTTCCTTCCTTCCTTCCTTCCTTCTGTGTGTAGGTGTTAGCCACCGGTCTGAGTGGTCTGTACTCGTCTCTGCCCGCTAAGCTGGATGTGTCCAGTGAAGACTGGCACTGTATACAGAATGACGAGTGGCAGCAGGAACCCGCACTTGTTCACTTCCTGAACTCTCTCGAGTTCTGTAACGCCGTCATGCAGGTCAGTGGTCAATGAGGTGAGAATTTCACGGTCAGACGTTTTTCTGATTATAGACGTGTATCATTTGTTTGTTTTTTCCTCTGCAGGTGGCTCATCCATCCATCAGAGATCAGCTGGTTGGTTACATCTTTAACGGCTTCCTGGTTCCTGTTTTAGGACCCGCGCTGCATAAAGTGAGTCTTTTCATAAATTCAGAATGTTTAAAAAGTGGGCGGAGTCACAGATCACCTGCATTCATTAACCAGTAATGATTCTATATGTCTGGTGTAACGTACATTTAAAGGGCACAGCTTTTATGCTACGGATAAAGACAGCATAGGCTAATTCATTGTGTGTGTGTGTGTGTGTGTGTGTGTGTAGCTGACCCTGGAAGAAGTAATGACCACTACGGCGTATCTGGATTTCTTCCTAAGGGCTATCACTGAACCTGCACTGCTACACACCTTCCTTAGCTTCGTCCTCCTCCATCGCCATGACAACGTGCACATCCTGGACACGCTGGTCAGCCGCATCAACACGCCCTTCCAGGTGCTTCACATGTAACAGTAGTAAACTGCCCGATGAATAAAATGAAATGTTAATAGTAAAGGTCTCTGCTGGTCACTGTGTTTCAGCTGGGCACCGTGTCCCTGGCTCTCTTCCGCACTCTGATTGGTCTGTACTGCGAGGACGTCATGCTTCAGCTCATACTCAAGTGAGCACTTCCTGTTCTTATTGTCTATCCTTAACGTCATAGTGCACGTTTTTATAGCATGTGTCCTTTGTAGTGATAAGGGTGTGTAGTTTGGGACACGTCCACAGTGATTAGACTGATTCGAGTCTGATTTGAGATGCGTCCACAATGGCGTTTATGTGACCTGTGTAGGATTTAGGACACATCCTTAATCAATTGATATTAGGGATGTCGGCTGTATTGAGAATAGTGTGAGGTTTGGGACGCATCCACGTCACTTTGGACAGATATTGATGTTAATATGATCTGTGTAGTGAGGATGGTGTGATTTGGGACAAGCCCATATTCAAACTATGATGGTGAGGCTTTTCGATGGTGTTTATTTTAACTATGTAGTGAGGATGGTGTGATTTGGGACAAGACCATATTAACATGATGATGGTGAGACTTTTTCAATGGTGTTTATGTGGCCTATGTAGTGAGGATGGTGTGATTTGGGACAAGACCATATTAAAACAATGACGGTGAGATGTTTTTGATGGTGTTTATATGGCCTTTGTAGTGAGGATGGTGTGATTTGGGACAAGCCCATATTCAAACTACGATGGTGAGGCTTTTCAATGGTGTTTATTTTAACTATGTAGTGAGGATGATGTGATTTGGGACAAGACCATAGTAAAATGATAATGGTAAGACATTTTCAATGGTGTTTATGTGGCCTATGTAGTGAGGATGGTGTGATTTGGGACAAGACCATATTAAAACAATGATGGTGAGATGTTTTTGATGGTGTTTATATGGCCTTTGTAGTGAGGATGGTGTGATTTGGGACAAGCCCATATTCAAACTACGATGGTGAGGCTTTTCAATGGTGTTTATTTTAACTATGTAGTGAGGATGGTGTGATTTGGGACAAGACCATAGTAAAATGATAATGGTAAGACATTTTCAATGGTGTTTATGTGGCCTATGTAGTGAGGATGTGTGTGTTTGTGTGTGACGTGTGATTTTCCTCAGGTATCTGATCCCCTGTAATCACATGATGCTGAGTCAGCGACGTGTGGTGAACGAGAGAGATTGCTATTCCGTTTCTGCGGCTAAATTTCTTGCCCTCACTCCATCCTGCTGCTCTCCGGACATCGTGGCTCCGCCCATCCGACAGCTCGACTCCATCACCTGGACTAAGGTCACTGATGGAGCTCAACCAGGAACTATGGGTAATGGAGAGGTTGTCATTGTCAAGGTTTTTATTCAAATTGCAGCAATTCCTGATGAAAAACAAACAAACTTGCATGAGACATTTTCCTCAGGAATTATGGGTAATATGATGTATTCTAGCAGATCTTCAGAATGTCTATTACACAAACACAGTCAGGAATTGTGGGTGATGTAGAGCTGTGTTTACTAAAAACCTGGATGTCATCAGTATCTCAGTTCCTCCGTGCAGATTTTTCATTTTAAAGGACATTTACATCATCGCTCTTGTTTGTTTTTTCATCCTGTGAGCATGTGGGAGAGAACGAGGCCTCGGTCACACACACACACACACACACACACACAAACACACACACACACAAACACAAGCTGTCTCCTTGACCTTTTCCCCAAATCACATAAGGGTGATTAGAAGGACTTGACAGATCTGATTAGGATCTGATTTTATCCTGAAAATATTGCCAGAGAGCCGGAAAAAGAGGATAAATAACATTAAGTCTGTTAGCAACAATGAAATCATTATTTAGAAATCGAAAAAATAAAAGATTAAATATTTTCCGTGACAAAAATTCAACAAACTGAAGAAAATCTGGGAAAGGGATATTGAGGGAAGAGGAATAAAAGACATTTTTGATCAAATAAAATAAGGAACAGATTAAAACTCACTCATTAAATGTTACGTTTGTATTGTTCTGAAGTAAGGGTGTACAAACTTTTGCACTTGGCTGTATTTCTGTCGTACGTCACTAATGTTTCTCAGAGTATTTAAAATACATCTTCAGCACAGCTTACCCATAATGCCTTTGGTCTTCTTTTAGTGATTCTCTAGTTTATATAAACGAAGCTGACGATCGTATTTCCTGTTACAGAAAAAGAGGCGTGTTCCTCGGGGCAGGACGATTCTGGTCACTCGTGTGTGATCGGCTCGGAGATTCACCTGGACGTCAGTTACCTGCATTACCTGTACGACGCCCGGAACAGCATCAGCAAATGCATGCGTGCGTGCCGGATCTGGTCCGCCCCTTACGACAGCGTGACCCCGCCTCCCGAGGACAAATCCCGCCCTCGTGTGACCTCACAGGCTCTTACTGACGTCACTTCCTCGTCCGGTGTCGAGCTCGAGTGGGACGACAGTTATGACGCCGGTTCTTCTGCAAGAGCACGGCAGGAAGAGGAAGAAGAAGCGAACAGAGCGGCCGCTAGCGTTGCAAACGATCCGCCGCAACACATCCAGGAACTCCGAAAGACGGCCACTCTGCTCATCAAAGGCTCCTACGTGGAAGAGTCAGAATTTCAGAACGACGTCATGGTGTACGATTTGGTGGCGCAGAAGGACACCAACGAGTCCGCTGACCAAAAACATATCGTTTCCGGTCACGTTACGAAGGACAACGTGGGTCCAGGAAATCCAGAAGACTCCGGTGAAACATCAGAAATAGGAAACGGTTCCGCGCAACCGGACGTGGAGAAACAAAACGGCGTCCAGACGGAAGCAGATCAGAACTCTCACGACCTTCACGCGGAACACGACGAGGACGACCTAGCGACGCAGTACGAGGAGCTGATCCGCATTCTGGTCATCGAAGCTAAAAGTCCCACAAGGACGCAGCAAGACTTGAGGAACTCCATCATGGAGGAAGAGGAGGACGTGGACTTCAGCACGCTTTCAGCCGAGACGCCCGAAGCGGAAAAATCCCCCTCGCCGTTTAAGACTAAACCTCACAGCGGGAGCATCAATCACGCCATACCTTTTACAGGTGAGACAGCGGCTACGTCTCAAATCACACACCACAACATGGAGCACACTTCATTGGGTTAAGGGTCATTTGATTGGTCATGTGGTGTTCCAGATACTTCTGATTGGTCAATGCAGGTGTAGGTTTTTTGGCATACCATAAAAAAATAACATTGTAGTTGATAAAACAAGTTAATAATGTTATTACTGTATTATAGAGTACTGTATATCAATTATGGAGGTATTTATAAAATAGTAATAACTGAAAATTAAGAGTAATAACAATTTCAAGTTCTGCTTATTGAGAGTGGTGTTTAAAAATGTTGTGGTGTGTGTGTGTGTGTGTGTGTGTGTTGTAGGTCCGTTCATGAGCGTGCTGCTCTCTCGACTAGAGAACATGCTGGAAAACTCTCTGCATGTGAATCTTCTGCTAACTGGAATCCTCGCTCAGCTCGCTGCTTATCCCCAGCCGCTGCTGCGTTCCTTCCTGTTAAACACCAGCATGGTGTTCCAGCCCAGTGTTCGCTCGCTGTACCAGGTAACACACCTGACAAAAACCTTCACAATACCACCACCAGCACCATGCTCCTGCCCCGGGGTTCGTCTTTTCCCCCTTTAAACTATCACAAAGATCAAAGAGTCTCACTAGAGAACGTGAATGTTCACACAGGAAGCTGAATAGCTAGCATCCCAGCGTGATTGTTAGCACAGGTTCACTTTCAGATTTCCAAAAAGCTGCTGTTGGATTTTGTTTCCATGGAGACTCCACCTGAACACCCTGAAACACGCTGTATCTGCAGTCCTGCTGAGTTCACACCCAGCTCGCTCCACCTCATCCATAATGGAGCACTGTGTGGCGTGTAAACATGTAAATCCAATAAAACACCAGCTGCTGCATCACACACACACACACACAGACACACACACACACATATATATATACACACACACACACACACATCACAAGACAGAGCAGAGCTGAAGGTGTTCCTGTGCAGGATCTGATGTGAAACACAGCCAGGGGTTAAACACTCTGAGGATGATCTGGGATTAGGATTGGAATTGGGACTAGGATTGGGATTAGGACTGGGATTGGGATTGAAATTAGAATTGGGATTGGGATTAGGATTGGAATTGAGATTGAGATTAGGATTGGCATTGGAATTGAGATATGAATTGAAATTGGGATTAGGATTGGAATTGGGATTAGGATTTGGATTAGGATTGGAATTTGGATTAGGATTGGGATTGTAATTAAAATTAGAATTTGGATTGAGATTGGGATTAGGATTACGATTAGGATTGGGATTACGGCGCTCCGGGTCTTGTTTGTGTATCACAGTCTCAGGTCAGTGCTTTATATAAGAGGAAAAGAGGAATGCAGATGAACATCTCCTGAAGGAAAGTACGCTGAGCTGAAGATGATGGAGGGATGAAGAACAGATTAAATGAGTGAAATATACGCTTAAGTGTTTTTCTGGTTCTGATCTCTGCAGGTCTTGGCCTCGGTGAAGAATCAGATCGAGCAGTTGGCTGTGAAGCAGAAGGATTTTCCTGCCCTTCTCCTGGCAGCACAGCAGTGTCTTCTGGCCAGAGAGACTTCAGTCACACTGCAAGGTTCATCACTCCTCCTTTCTTTTACAAGCTACTGAAAATAAACAGAACCTCACCCCTCCTCTTTTAGCATATTCTGTACTTTCTCTATAAACTTCACTGTTTCACATTTGGACCCTTTTTTCTGAGTGTCTACTTTCATATTAACGTCCAGCGTGGAGTGGGACATGATAAAGACACTCCATCATCTACATGGACACAACACAAACAGGAAACAGGAGTAAGATTAACTGGACTGATTGTGTTTGATTTTTTTTACAGGAGATTCACTGAGTGCTGGGAAGAACGTGAAGATCCGATCGGTCCAGCCCAAGATGGTGGTTCCTTCCCACAGGACAGAGGTCTATGCCACCGTGGTCTTCACCGAGTTCCTTAAAGAACTGGCTGCTATCACACAGGAGCACTCCATCCTCTCCTACAGCCCCATGGAGGAGTAGAGCTGACTTTACAAAACACTCAACAATCTCAAACTGATGTCTCTGACTCCAAGCCCTCTGACTCAAATGTCTCTGATTTTGATGTTACTGACTCAGATGTCTTTGACTCTGTTGTCTCTGACTGCGATGTCGGTGACTCCAATCCCTCTGACACCAATCTTTCTGACTCTGATGTCTCTGACTCCAATCCCTCTGACTCTGATGTCTCTGACTCCGATGCCTCTGACTCCGATTCTTCTGACTCTCTTCACCCAGAGACGGAGTAAAGCTCATCATTTCTCCATTCCAAGGACATTTCTGACCTTCTCCCTCGTCTCCCATTGGAGGAACAGAGCGAGGTTTATTCTCTCTCAGCATTTCATTATTAATAACATGCTTCCATAAACATTTTTCTTGTAAGATTTTTATGTTTCATTCCCCCTAAAATCTCCGGCTCTGTGCACCATGCTTCATTGTACCAGTCGCAGCTTTTATTCCTTGGATTTGGACATTTAAAAAAAAAAAAAAAAAAAATCTACAATCACAATGTCTCCATTATTTTTTCCCTCGACCATAAAGATCTCCATCTTCTTCCAGCTCCTCGGCTGAAAATTCACATCATTCCTCTCTGGAGAGACCTGCAGAAGAAGCTCCTCTTCACTCATGGATTTATTTCCCTTTAGAGAAGCAGAGCTGCATGTTTTCTCCATCAAACCTCCATCATGCCATGTTGAACTCCACTAGATGCAGAACCCTAACCCGTAAATCCGTCTCTGGGGACCTCTTAAGCTCTCAGGAGGAAATCCCTGCCTGTTAACTCATCTCTCGTCCTCGAGTGAGGGAAACAAAATCACACTTTTTATTAGTCTTATAATTTCAGAATACTTCTTTTATACATGCTTGTAGATGGATATGTACTTCCGACTTAAATCCTGGATTTCTGCTTATTACATCAGTTTTCAGTTCTATCCAGCGAGGAAAAAAAAAACTCTTTTTTTTATATAAGCTTTAAAGTGTTTTATTATATTTTTCCCAGAAGCCTTAGTTTTGAAGTAGTAATGTTCACCAGACTACAACGATGAGAAGATTCACCCTTTATATCCGACACCCGCCGAATCTTCTTCAGCCAATCAGATCAGGTTTGAGTGTGTGAAGCTCGTGCCTTGTGTAAAGGTTTATTCGTTTATAAGGGGGATGTGTAATAACAGCAACAATAGAAATGTTTTTATTTTAGGAAAACAGTTGTAATGGTGTAATTTATTCATGACTGTTCCAGGGGTTGTTTTCAGTGGGTGAGGGTATTTAAACCTTTTGTTTTGTTTTTTTGTATAATGATAACTTAATAATTCTATAATAATAATAATAATAATAATATATTTTTCAAAAATACTCCCATATTTAATAATAATAAATCTTAATTTTTTTTTAAATATATTTGGTCAGTAAAATGGTGCGATTTTATGTAAACAAATAAAAAGGAATTATTTAATATAATTATTATTAGGATGAAAAAAGGCACCATTTTGGATAAAAAAAAAAAAATCCTTTAAAAAATATTGTGATTTAATCAGGACGTGTTTATTGCCGTGATGCTGATTAATCACGATACATTATTTTATCCGTGATAGAAAAATAATAGATAAACACGCTCATTTTCATGACGAGGTCCGAAATAGCAAAAATCTATAGGAATTAAAAGCTAAGGGTCTTTTATTTGATATATTTAGACTGCGCTGGGGTTTTATTGTGTAGGAAGTTACTCAAAAATAAGTGGAAAATGTGAAAAATAGCTAGTTTTATACGCACACAGTCATGCTAGCGACACGATCCACCTCATGACCCGAGACCTGAAATCAACATCTATTGTGAGCTGATTAAACTGACCACATGTCCACTTATAATCACACAGAAGTAGCTGCGCTAACAGCAGGAGGGGTTTTATTATTAAGAAAAATTGCTAATCATGCTAGTTGTCAATGTTAGCCTCTTGGTGGTCCAGCGGAAGGATCCCGTGCTCTCATTGCCGTAGCCCGGGTTCGATTCCTTGGCAGGGAGCTAACCCAGCCACTGAAGAGTTAGCTCTCAGTGCAAGCCCAGATTAAATGGGAAGGTTGCATCAGGAAGGGCATCCGGTGTAAAACCTGTGCTAAATTGAAACACGCGGACTAAATGATCCGCTTTGGCAACCCCGAACAGGGAGCAGCCGAAAGAACAACAACATGCTAGTTGTTAACATTACACTGATCTCTGCACAATGACTAGCATTTTGTTTTGTTTTCAATCAGCAAGGCCTCCAGTCATCAGTGTAGCTAGCTAAATGCTAGTCACGCTACTTCTTGAGCGCATTTTGTGTTGATTGCGTGTGTGTAATGCTAACCGATCTCAAGCACAAGCTAGCAAATGAATGAACCAGTCAGTCACTTAGCATTATACCTACACTATTCTGCTTAGCATGAGCTTATTTAGCTATGATTGCACTTTCCTGGATGACGTGTGCCTTTAAATCCTGACTAGTACTAGTTCAAATTTTCTTTACAGCATCACAGAGGTCTAGTTTTTATTCCAAAGATATTTATATGTGGGGTTGTTAAAAATATCAGGTATATTTTTAAAAGACAGTTTTGTGGATTTGTGGGAGGCTCAGCCGAAATAAATCACAGTCTCTAAATCATCCTTGTTTGTCGTGGTGTTTGAGTAGTGGAGCTGGGTGAAAGGAATAGTGTGTGTGTGTGTGTGTGAGAGAGAGAGAGATAAAACATGTAAATTTACTAAACGTCTCATCCATTTGTCAGATTTTATGCTGTACACTGCTTTATTTTATTTATTTTTTTACAATATGTCCTGTTAAACTATATATATATATATATATATAGTTATATATATAGTTATAGTTATATATATATATACACACACTGATCGGGTATAACATTATGACCACCTGTCTAATGTCCATCAATGAGCCTTGACCGCCCATGACCCTGTCTCCGGTTCACCACTGTTCCTTCCTTGGACCACTTTTGTTAGATACTGACCACTGCAGACCGGGAACACCCCACAAGAGCTGCAGTTTTGGAGATGTTCTGATCCAGTGGTCTAGCCTTCACAATTTGTCCCTTCATCAAACTCAAAGCTCAAATCCTTACGCTTGTCCATTTTTCCTGCTTCTAACATCAACTTTGAGGACAAAATGTTCACCTGCTGCCTAATATATCCCACCCACTAACAGGTGCCATGATGAGGAGATACTCAGTCTGATTCACTTCACCTGACACTGGTCGGATATATTATATATATATATATATATATATATATATGAAATAAAAAGCTATTAAGAATCTATATTTATAAAGTTAGCACTTAAAGCTCACGTCTTCACTTCTTCTAATTCTCTTTCCCTTCATAACGTCATGAACACTGTACAAATACAGGCGCACTAATTGCTTAATTATGAGGCATTAAGAGGTGGTAAAAGGTCAGGAGTTAATCACTGACACGAGAATAATAAAAAAAGAAGACGAGCAAACAGGTGCTTCACTTCGATCTCCATTTAAATATCAATACGCTCATTATCACATGACCTCATTAAAGACTTTTATACAGATGAATAGATTTCTGTTGACAGATTCAGTAGGAGCATGGGCTGAAACAAGCAGGAAGATGTAGATAATAAGGCCAGATGATGAATTGTGGTGGATGTGCTAATCTCTGGCTGCAGGTAACTTCAGGTTAATGTGTTTCTCTGCTCTTCTCCACATCAGTGCACTGGTCACTTCATCACTGAGGCTTTAATGAGGCTCTTCAGCATGAAAAACACCGAACTCTTCCAGGTTTGATCGTGTCAGTTATCAGTTCAAGCTCGTACTGAAGAGCTCTGGATTTTAATCATGATGTCATTTCCTCCAGGATCTTCCTGAGCTGGACCGGATCGGCTCGACCTTTAGATTCCTTCTGAACGGAACCCATCAGCTTATTCAGCACCTTCTTATTGCCCCCTCGGATCACCTGCACCTGCAGGGCAACAACACCACCAACATGGGTTTTAGTTAGCTCAGAGAAAGACGGGTGTGTGATGATGATGATGATGATGATGATGATGTGTGTTATTACAGTGAGTCTCAGGTATGATGATGATGATGATGATGATGATGATGATGTGTGTTATTACAGTGAGTCTCAGGTATGATGATGATGATGATGATGATGATGTGTGTTATTACAGTGAGTCTTAGGTATGTGATGATGATGATGATGTGTGTTATTACAGTGAGTCTCAGGTATGATGATGATGATGATGTGTGTTATTACAGTGAGTCTTAGGTATGTGATGATGATGATGTGTGTTATTACAGTGAGTCTCAGGTATGTGATGATGATGATGATGATGATGATGTGTGTTATTACAGTGAGTCTCAGGTATGATGATGATGATGATGATGATGATGTGTGTTATTACAGTGAGTCTTAGGTATGTGATGATGATGATGTGTGTTATTACAGTGAGTCTCTGGTATGATGATGATGATGATGATGATGTGTGTTATTACAGTGAGTCTCAGGTATGTGATGATGATGATGTGTGTTATTACAGTGAGTCTCTGGTATGTGATGATGATGATGATGATGATGGGTGTTATTACAGTGAGTCTCAGGTATGATGATGATGATGATGGGTGTTATTACAGTGAGTCTCTGGTATGTGATGATGATGATGATGATGATGATGATGATGTGTGTTATTACAGTGAGTCTCAGGTATGATGATGATGATGATGATGATGTGTGTTATTACAGTGAGTCTCAGGTATGATGATGATGATGATGATGATGTGTGTTATTACAGTGAGTCTCAGGTATGATGATGATGATGATGATGATGTGTGTTATTACAGTGAGTCTCAGGTATGTGATGATGATGATGATGATGATGATGATGATGTGTGTTATTACAGTGAGTCTCTGGTATGTGATGATGATGATGATGATGATGTGTGTTATTACAGTGAGTCTCAGGTATGTGATGATGATGATGATGATGATGATGTGTGTTATTACAGTGAGTCTCAGGTATGATGATGATGATGATGATGTGTGTTATTACAGTGAGTCTCAGGTATGTGATGATGATGATGATGATGATGATGATGATGTGTGTTATTACAGTGAGTCTCTGGTATGTGATGATGATGATGATGATGATGATGTGTGTTATTACAGTGAGTCTCAGGTATGATGATGATGATGATGTGTGTTATTACAGTGAGTCTCAGGTATGATGATGATGATGATGATGATGATGATGATGGGTGTTATTACAGTGAGTCTCAGGTATGATGATGATGATGATGTGTGTTATTACAGTGAGTCTCTGGTATGTGATGATGATGATGATGATGATGATGATGATGATGATGGGTGTTATTACAGTGAGTCTCAGGTATGATGATGATGATGATGATGATGATGATGGGTGTTATTACAGTGAGTCTCAGGTATGATGATGATGATGATGTGTGTTATTACAGTGAGTCTCTGGTATGATGATGATGATGTTGTGTGTTATTACAGTGAGTCTCTGGTATGTGATGATGATGATGATGATGATGATGATGTGTGTTATTACAGTGAGTCTCAGGTATGATGATGATGATGATGATGATGATGTGTGTTATTACAGTGAGTCTCAGGTATGATGATGATGATGTTGTGTGTTATTACAGTGAGTCTCTGGTATGTGATGATGATGATGATGATGATGATGATGTGTGTTATTACAGTGAGTCTCTGGTATGTGATGATGATGATGATGATGATGATGATGTGTGTTATTACAGTGAGTCTCTGGTATGTGATGATGATGATGATGATGATGATGTGTGTTATTACAGTGAGTCTCAGGTATGATGATGATGATGATGTGTGTTATTACAGTGAGTCTCAGGTATGATGATGATGATGATGATGGGTGTTATTACAGTGAGTCTCAGGTATGATGATGATGATGATGATGATGATGGGTGTTATTACAGTGAGTCTCAGGTATGATGATGATGATGATGATGATGTTGTGTGTTATTACAGTGAGTCTCAGGTATGATGATGATGATGATGATGATGATGTGTGTTATTACAGTGAGTCTCTGGTATGTGATGATGATGATGATGATGATGTGTGTTATTACAGTGAGTCTTAGGTATGTGATGATGATGATGATGTGTGTTATTACAGTGAGTCTCAGGTATGATGATGATGATGATGATGATGATGTGTGTTATTACAGTGAGTCTCAGGTATGATGATGATGATGATGATGATGATGTGTGTTATTACAGTGAGTCTCTGGTATGTGATGATGATGATGATGATGATGATGGGTGTTATTACAGTGAGTCTCAGGTATGATGATGATGATGATGATGATGATGATGATGGGTGTTATTACAGTGAGTCTCAGGTATGATGATGATGATGTTGTGTGTTATTACAGTGAGTCTCTGGTATGATGATGATGATGATGATGATGATGTGTGTTATTACAGTGAGTCTCAGGTATGATGATGATGATGATGATGATGATGTGTGTTATTACAGTGAGTCTCAGGTATGATGATGATGATGATGATGATGTGTGTTATTACAGTGAGTCTCAGGTATGATGATGATGATGTTGTGTGTTATTACAGTGAGTCTCAGGTATGATGATGATGATGATGATGATGATGTGTGTTATTACAGTGAGTCTCAGGTATGATGATGATGATGATGTGTGTTATTACAGTGAGTCTCAGGTATGATGATGATGATGTTGTGTGTTATTACAGTGAGTCTCTGGTATGTGATGATGATG
>NC_080738.1:15829836-15842336 GCF_019097595.1 Hemibagrus wyckioides | reverse complement strand
GTTATTACAGTGAGTCTCTGGTATGTGATGATGATGATGATGATGATGATGATGGGTGTTATTACAGTGAGTCTCAGGTATGATGATGATGATGATGATGGGTGTTATTACAGTGAGTCTCAGGTATGATGATGATGATGATGATGATGATGATGATGATGATGTGTGTTATTACAGTGAGTCTCAGGTATGTGATGATGATGATGTGTGTTATTACAGTGAGTCTCTGGTATGTGATGATGATGATGATGATGATGATGATGTGTGTTATTACAGTGAGTCTCTGGTATGTGATGATGATGATGATGATGATGATGATGATGGGTGTTATTACAGTGAGTCTCAGGTATGTGATGATGATGATGGGTGTTATTACAGTGAGTCTCTGGTATGTGATGATGATGATGATGATGTGTGTTATTACAGTGAGTCTCTGGTATGTGATGATGATGATGATGTGTGTTATTACAGTGAGTCTCTGGTATGTGATGATGATGATGATGATGATGTGTGTTATTACAGTGAGTCTCTGGTATGATGATGATGATGATGTGTGTTATTACAGTGAGTCTCAGGTATGATGATGATGATGATGTGTGTTATTACAGTGAGTCTCAGGTATGATGATGATGATGATGTGTGTTATTACAGTGAGTCTCAGGTATGTGATGATGATGATGATGATGATGATGATGTGTGTTATTACAGTGAGTCTCAGGTATGATGATGATGATGATGATGATGATGATGTGTGTTATTACAGTGAGTCTCAGGTATGATGATGATGATGATGATGTGTTATTACAGTGAGTCTCAGGTATGATGATGATGATGATGATGTGTGTTATTACAGTGAGTCTCAGGTATGATGATGATGATGATGATGTGTGTTATTACAGTGAGTCTCAGGTATGATGATGATGATGATGTGTGTTATTACAGTGAGTCTCAGGTATGATGATGATGATGATGATGATGATGATGATGATGTGTGTTATTACAGTGAGTCTCTGGTATGATGATGATGATGATGTGTGTTATTACAGTGAGTCTCAGGTATGATGATGATGATGATGATGATGATGATGTGTGTTATTACAGTGAGTCTCAGGTATGATGATGATGATGATGATGTGTGTTATTACAGTGAGTCTCAGGTATGTGATGATGATGATGATGATGATGATGATGATGTGTGTTATTACAGTGAGTCTCTGGTATGTGATGATGATGATGATGGGTGTTATTACAGTGAGTCTCAGGTATGATGATGATGATGATGATGTGTGTTATTACAGTGAGTCTCAGGTATGATGATGATGATGATGTGTGTTATTACAGTGAGTCTCTGGTATGTGATGATGATGATGATGATGATGATGATGGGTGTTATTACAGTGAGTCTCAGGTATGATGATGATGATGATGATGATGATGGGTGTTATTACAGTGAGTCTCAGGTATGATGATGATGATGATGATGATGATGTGTGTTATTACAGTGAGTCTCTGGTATGTGATGATGATGATGATGATGATGATGATGGGTGTTATTACAGTGAGTCTCAGGTATGATGATGATGATGTGTGTTATTACAGTGAGTCTCAGGTATGATGATGATGATGATGATGGGTGTTATTACAGTGAGTCTCAGGTATGATGATGATGATGATGATGATGATGGGTGTTATTACAGTGAGTCTCAGGTATGATGATGATGATGATGATGATGATGTGTGTTATTACAGTGAGTCTCTGGTATGTGATGATGATGATGATGATGATGATGATGGGTGTTATTACAGTGAGTCTCAGGTATGATGATGATGATGTGTGTTATTACAGTGAGTCTCAGGTATGATGATGATGATGATGATGTGTGTTATTACAGTGAGTCTCAGGTATGATGATGATGATGATGATGATGTGTGTTATTACAGTGAGTCTCAGGTATGATGATGATGATGATGATGGGTGTTATTACAGTGAGTCTCAGGTATGATGATGATGATGATGTGTGTTATTACAGTGAGTCTCAGGTATGATGATGATGATGATGATGGGTGTTATTACAGTGAGTCTCAGGTATGATGATGATGATGATGATGATGATGTGTGATATTACAGTGAGTCTCAGGTATGTGATAATGTTGATGATGATGATGATGTGTGTTATTACAGCGAGTCTCTGGTGTGTATTTAAGAAGGTGTGTAACTATGACAACACTAAGCCCGTGAGTCTCAGCAGCTGATGTGATTCCAGGTGTGTTAATGT
Organism: Hemibagrus wyckioides; assembly: GCF_019097595.1. Taxonomy (NCBI): domain Eukaryota; kingdom Metazoa; phylum Chordata; class Actinopteri; order Siluriformes; family Bagridae; genus Hemibagrus; species Hemibagrus wyckioides. Next base: position 15,840,060 of record NC_080738.1, on the reverse strand, counting down.
AAGCTCAGCTGAGTCTCACCAGATCAGGATGAGCTTCCAGCACTCTCTGGCAGATCTTTACGAGTTCCTCTCGATCACTGATGAGCTCTAAATCCAGTTCCTTCACCAGCTGCTCCACACCCTTTTCTGGAGCCTTCCACATTTCCTGGAAAACCTAGAAAACGTGCACTAAGTCTGATTTTAACACTACACAAAAACACTGGTACCACACCAAGTATGTAGTGTACAGTGTGTGATTTGGGACACAGCCCGATGCAACTGTATAGTAAACAGTGTATAGAGAATCTGCTTCACAGCTTCCCGTTTATTAAGAGGAAATACTCACCACTTTAGCGGCCGAGGACGAGATGAAACCAGATTCGAGCAGATTCAGCAGTTGTGCCAGAGCCTCGGGAGACACAGGGCTGAGAGGCAGAGGTGAGAGAGAAGTGAAGAGCTAATAAACACACATACTTAGATAATTAAATGTAGCATCACAGAGATTTTGTCATGATTTCATTTTTCTCACACAGATTTAAAACTATTTCACCTCGCTCAGTTTATTTATATATAGAATATATAAGATCGATGACATCTCTGCTGCCATTGTTAGGTGTTGCTATGGCAACAGTACAGTGAGGAAAAAGGAGCCTCAGACTTTTGATCCATCCTGTCTCTCTCTCTCTCTCTCTCTCTCTCTATAAATATATACATATCCACTCTAAGAGCTCACTGACCTCTGTGTAACCTTGAGGTTTTGCAGGTTCAGGTTCCCAATCAGCTCCTTTATCACCCAGCCAATCAGCTTCCTCGGTTCCGTTTTAGTCTTCTGGACGACGCGCTCGAAAAACTCCATCAGTCCGTTTTCGTTCTGGAAAAAATAAAATGTATGCCTAGTTGCATGCCGCTTTTCCCATGAGCCCCTGCTTTAAAAAGCAGACAATAATTAACACAGACGTTCTGCTTGTTGATTTCTTAGAAATCTGGACATTTTATGCTTTATTATTCTCTTTGAACCCGAATTTCAAAGGAATCTTTTTGAAGTTACTGTCTATCTGTCTGTCTGTCTATCTGTCTGTCTCACCACCAGAGTGAAGCTGTGCTCTGGCAGGATGCCGTACTCCTCCATTAGTCTTGTCCTCTTCACTCCGGGCAGCTCAGGTAACTGGGCCTTTAATCTGTCAATCACCACCGCCTGGGCGGGGTCAATGCCATCTGGCACCGAGGCCACGCCCTCATAAACGAAAAGAGGAGGAAGATTGGGCTCTGGCATGAACCTGATGGAGAAAAAGAGACAGTATGATAATAGAAAATATTTAAATAATATTTATATACAAAATAATCGATATAGTCACCGTATAGACAAACAACTAATTGTAATCCGTTTATTTAGGTAATTAATTCTGTTCTTTAATTAGGAATTGAAACACACAAGGCATAGGATACATGTGGATCATGATCTATAGCTTTGCTTACAAATAAACATAAATAAATAAATAAATAAATAAATAAAAAATATACACATTTTATAATGTATCTAAACTTTCATGTGTGAATCATTTATTTTTAGTGATTAAAAGTATAGTTAAAATTATATAATAAAAATTAAGCAAATTAATACACTTATTTTATTTATTTAAAATAAAAAAAATTAAAAATAATACTTTTTATTTATTTGAAATAAATATTCCCTACTAAAAATTTGTTTTTCATATTTTAATCAAAATAAATTTTAAAAAAGAATTGAATTAAGTACAAATATTTTAACATCACATTTTGTTTGTTTATAATTTTTTTAAAAAGATTTTTGTAAATAAAGAAAAAATATTCGCTATTGTGTGACATCATTCGTCACCCCATTAGATCAAATGATTTAAATATTTTCTTTATTTTCTCTTTAGTCTTCACTGTAATACACACACACACACACACACACACACACACACACACTTACCTGTAGTCCTGCAGACCTTCTTTATCTCTCATTGGCACTGTCGTTCTATGAAGGAAGAAGAGAGATTAATTTTAAATGTGTCATAACAGATAGCCCCTGAGACTTCACACCCTGTTAGCGGTTTATGAAACACCTTCACTCTGTGTGTGTGTGCGTGAGTGTGTGTGTGTGTGTGTGTGTGTGTGTGTGCGTGTGTATGTGTGTGTGTGTTAATCCTAGCACATTTGTCTCGAGACAAATTTAAGCATCTAGTGTGAACACTGAGATTTGATTTTTCTGTTACTAGTGCTAGTGTGTATGGCATTACAACTCTTCTTTCTTTACCCGGTTTTGCTGTCAAAAGATCTCGTCTCATTCAGAACCGTTCCTCCACTCTCCAGAACCTCAAACTGCCTCTGGATCTCATAATCTACACAACACATGAAATCAAAAGAGTTTTAGGATGAGTGTGTAGTTATAATGAGTTTCTGTTAGGATTGTAGTGAGTGTGTAGTTATAATGAGTGTGTGTTAGGATTGTAGTGAGTGTGTAGTTATAATGAGTGTGTGTTAGGATTGTAGTGAGTGTGTAGTTATAATGAGTGCGTGTTAGGAGTGTGGTGAGTGTGTAGTTATAATGAGTGCGTGTTAGGAGTGTGGTGAGTGTGTAGTTATAATGAGTGTGTGTTAGGAGTGTGGTGAGTGTGTAGTTATAATGAGTGTGTTAGGAGTGTGGTGAGTGTGTAGTTATAATGAGTGTGTGTTAGGATTGTAGTGAGTGTAGTTATAATGAGTGTGTGTTAGGATTGTAGTGAGTGTGTAGTTATAATGAGTGTGTGTTAGGACTGTAGTGAGTGTGTAGTTATAATGAGTGTGTGTTAGGAGTGTCGTGAGTGCGTAGTTATAATGAGTGTGTGTTAGGATTGTAGTGAGTGTGTAGTTATAATGAGTGTGTGTTAGGATTGTAGTGAGTGTGTAGTTATAATGAGTGTGTGTTAGGATTGTAGTGAGTGTGTAGTTATAATGAGTGTGTGTTAGGATTGTAGTGAGTGCGTAGTTATAATGAGTGTGTGTTAGGATTGTAGTGAGTGTGTAGTTATAATGAGTGTGTGTTAGGATTGTAGTGAGTGCGTAGTTATAATGAGTGTGTGTTAGGATTGTAGTGAGTGCGTAGTTATAATGAGTGTGTGTTAGGATTGTAGTGAGTGTGTAGTTATAATGAGTGTGTGTTAGGATTGTAGTGAGTGTGTAGTTATAATGAGTGTGTGTTAGGATTGTAGTGAGTGTGTAGTGAGTGTGTAGTGAGTGTGTAGTTATAATGAGTGTGTGTTAGGATTGTAGTGAGTGTGTAGTTATAATGAGTGTGTGTTAGGATTGTAGTGAGTGTGTAGTTATAATGAGTGTGTGTTAGGATTGTAGTGAGTGCGTAGTTATAATGAGTGTGTGTTAGGATTGTAGTGAGTGCGTAGTTATAATGAGTGTGTGTTAGGATTGTAGTGAGTGTGTAGTTATAATGAGTGTGTGTTAGGATTGTAGTGAGTGTGTAGTTATAATGAGTGTGTGTTAGGATTGTAGTGAGTGTGTAGTTATAATGAGTGTGTGTTAGGATTGTAGTGAGTGCGTAGTTATAATGAGTGTGTGTTAGGATTGTAGTGAGTGTGTAGTGAGTGTGTAGTGAGTGTGTAGTTATAATGAGTGTGTGTTAGGATTGTAGTGAGTGTGTAGTTATAATGAGTGTGTGTTAGGATTGTAGTGAGTGTGTAGTTATAATGAGTGTGTGTTAGGATTGTAGTGAGTGTGTAGTGAGTGTGTAGTTAGTGTGTAGTTATAATGAGTGTGTGTTAGGGTTGTAGTGAGTGTGTAGTGAGTGTGTAGTTATAATGAGTGTGTGTTAGGATTGTAGTGAGTGTGTAGTGAGTGTAGTTAGTGTGTAGTTATAATGAGTGTGTGTTAGGGTTGTAGTGAGTGTGTAGTTATAATGAGTGTGTGTTAGGATTGTAGCGAGTGTGTAGTGAGTGTGTAGTGAGTGTGTAGTGAGTGTATAGTTAGTGTAGTGAGAGTGTAGTGAGTGTGTAGTTAGTGTAGTTAGTGTGTAGTTAGTGTGTAGTTAGTGTAGTGAGAGTGTAGTGAGTGTGTAGTTAGTGTAGTTAGTGTGTAGTTAGTGTGTAGTGAGTGTGTAGTTAGTGTGTAGTGAGTGTGTAGTTAGTGTAGTTAGTGTGTAGTGAGTGTGTAGTGAGTGTGTAGTTAGTGTGTAGTGAGTGTGTAGTGAGTGTGTAGTGAGTGTAGTTAGTGTGTAGTGAGTGTGTAGTTAGTGTGTAGTGAGTGTGTAGTGAGTGTGTAGTTAGTGTGTAGTTAGTGTGTAGTTAGTGTAGTTAGTGTGTAGTGAGTGTGTAGTTAGTGTGTAGTGAGTGTGTAGTGAGTGTGTAGTTAGTGTAGCGAGTGTGTAGTGAGTGTGTAGTTAGTGTAGCGAGTGTGTAGTGAGTGTGTAGTTAGTGTAGTGAGTGTGTAGTGAGTGTGTAGTGAGTGTAGTTAGTGTGTAGTGAGTGTGTAGTTAGTGTAGTGAGTGTGTAGTGAGTGTGTAGTGAGTGTAGTGAGTGTGTAGTGAGTGTGTAGTTAGTGTGTAGTGAGTGTGTAGTGAGTGTGTAGTGAGTGTGTAGTTAGTGTGTAGTGAGTGTGTAGTGAGTGTGTAGTGAGTGTGTAGTTAGTGTAGTGAGTGTGTAGTGAGTGTGTAGTGAGTGTGTAGTTAGTGTGTAGTGAGTGTAGTGAGTGTGTAGTGAGTGTGTAGTTAGTGTAGTGAGTGTGTAGTTAGTGTGTAGTGAGTGTGTAGTTAGTGTAGTGAGTGTGTAGTTAGTGTAGTGAGTGTGTAGTTAGTGTGTAGTGAGTGTGTAGTTAGTGTAGTGAGTGTGTAGTTAGTGTAGTGAGTGTGTAGTTAGTGTAGTGAGTGTGTAGTTAGTGTGTAGTTAGTGTAGTGAGTGTGTAGTTAGTGTAGTGAGTGTGTAGTTAGTGTGTAGTGAGTGTGTAGTTAGTGTGTAGTGAGTGTGTAGTTAGTGTAGTGAGTGTGTAGTTAGTGTGTAGTGAGTGTGTAGTTAGTGTAGTGAGTGTGTAGTGAGTGTGTAGTTAGTGTGTAGTGAGTGTGTAGTTAGTGTAGTGAGTGTGTAGTGAGTGTGTAGTGAGTGTGTAGTGAGTGTAGTGAGTGTAGTGAGTGTGTAGTGAGTGTGTAGTGAGTGTGTAGTGAGTGTAGTGAGTGTGTAGTGAGTGTAGTGAGTGTGTAGTGAGTGTGTAGTGAGTGTGTAGTGAGTGTGTAGTGAGTGTGTAGTTAGTGTGTAGTGAGTGTGTAGTTAGTGTAGTGAGTGTGTAGTGAGTGTGTAGTTAGTGTGTAGTGAGTGTGTAGTTAGTGTAGTGAGTGTGTAGTGAGTGTGTAGTTAGTGTGTAGTGAGTGTGTAGTGAGTGTAGTGAGTGTGTAGTGAGTGTGTAGTGAGTGTAGTGAGTGTGTAGTGAGTGTGTAGTTAGTGTAGTGAGTGTGTAGTGAGTGTGTAGTGAGTGTAGTGAGTGTGTAGTGAGTGTGTAGTTAGTGTAGTGAGTGTGTAGTGAGTGTGTAGTGAGTGTGTAGTGAGTGTAGTGAGTGTGTAGTTAGTGTAGTTAGTGTAGTGAGTGTGTAGTTAGTGTAGTGAGTGTGTAGTGAGTGTGTAGTGAGTGTGTAGTTAGTGTAGCGAGTGTGTAGTGAGTGTGTAGTTAGTGTAGTGAGTGTGTAGTGAGTGTGTAGTGAGTGTGTAGTGAGTGTAGTTAGTGTGTAGTGAGTGTGTAGTTAGTGTAGTGAGTGTGTAGTTAGTGTAGTGAGTGTGTAGTGAGTGTGTAGTGAGTGTAGTTAGTGTGTAGTGAGTGTGTAGTTAGTGTGTAGTGAGTGTGTAGTGAGTGTGTAGTGAGTGTGTAGTGAGTGTAGTGAGTGTGTAGTGAGTGTGTAGTTAGTGTAGTGAGTGTGTAGTTAGTGTAGTGAGTGTGTAGTTAGTGTAGTGAGTGTGTAGTTAGTGTGTAGTGAGTGTGTAGTGAGTGTGTAGTGAGTGTGTAGTGAGTGTGTAGTTAGTGTAGTGAGTGTGTAGTTAGTGTGTAGTGAGTGTGTAGTTAGTGTAGTGAGTGTGTAGTGAGTGTGTAGTGAGTGTGTAGTGAGTGTAGTGAGTGTGTAGTGAGTGTTGTGAGTGTGTAGTTAGTGTAGTGTGTGTGTAGTGAGTGTGTAGTGAGTGTGTAGTGAGTGTGTAGTCAGTGTGTAGTTAGTGTAGTGAGTGTGTAGTGAGTGTAGGTTAGTGTAGTTAGTGTGTAGTGAGTGTGTAGTGAGTGTAGTTAGTGTGTAGTGAGTGTGTAGTTAGTGTGTAGTGAGTGTGTAGTGAGTGTGTAGTGAGTGTGTAGTGAGTGTGTAGTGAGTGTGTAGTTAGTGTGTAGTTAGTGTGTAGTGAGTGTGTAGTTAGTGTGTAGTGAGTGTGTAGTGAGTGTGTAGTTAGTGTAGTTAGTGTGTAGTGAGTGTGTAGTGAGTGTGTAGTTAGTGTAGCGAGTGTGTAGTGAGTGTGTAGTTAGTGTAGTGAGTGTGTAGTGAGTGTGTAGTGAGTGTGTAGTGAGTGTGTAGTTGAGTGTTGCTAGTAGTGTGTAGTTAGTGTAGTGTGTGAGTGAGTGTGTAGTGAGTGTGTAGTGAGTGTGTAGTCAGTGTGTAGTTAGTGTAGTGAGTGTGTAGTGAGTGTGTAGTGAGTGTGTAGTGAGTGTCAGTGTGTAGTTAGTGTAGTGAGTGTGTAGTGAGTGTGTAGTGAGTGTGTAGTGAGTGTGTAGTTAGTGTAGTGAGTGTGTAGTGAGTGTGTAGTTAGTGTGTAGTGAGTGTGTAGTGAGTGTGTAGTTAGTGTGTAGTGAGTGTGTAGTGAGTGTGTAGTGAGTGTGTAGTGAGTGTGTAGTTAGTGTAGTTAGTGTGTAGTGAGTGTGTAGTGAGTGTGTAGTGAGTGTGTAGTGAGTGTAGTGAGTGTGTAGTGAGTGTGTAGTTAGTGTGTAGTGAGTGTGTAGTGAGTGTGTAGTTAGTGTAGTGAGTGTGTAGTGAGTGTGTAGTTAGTGTAGTGAGTGTGTAGTGAGTGTGTAGTGAGTGTGTAGTTAGTGTAGTGAGTGTGTAGTGAGTGTGTAGTTAGTGTAGTGAGTGTGTAGTGAGTGTGTAGTGAGTGTGTAGTGAGTGTGTAGTGAGTGTAGTGAGTGTGTAGTGAGTGTGTAGTGAGTGTGTAGTTAGTGTAGTGAGTGTGTAGTTAGTGTAGTGAGTGTGTAGTTAGTGTAGTGAGTGTGTAGTGAGTGTGTAGTGAGTGTGTAGTTAGTGTAGTGAGTGTGTAGTTAGTGTAGTGAGTGTGTAGTTAGTGTAGTGAGTGTGTAGTGAGTGTGTAGTGAGTGTGTAGTGAGTGTAGTGAGTGTGTAGTGAGTGTGTAGTGAGTGTGTAGTTAGTGTAGTGAGTGTGTAGTGAGTGTGTAGTGAGTGTGTAGTGAGTGTGTAGTCAGTGTGTAGTTAGTGTAGTGAGTGTGTAGTGAGTGTGTAGTTAGTGTAGTGAGTGTGTAGTCAGTGTGTAGTTAGTGTGTAGTGAGTGTGTAGTTAGTGTAGTGAGTGTGTAGTGAGTGTGTAGTGAGTGTGTAGTCAGTGTGTAGTTAGTGTAGTGAGTGTGTAGTGAGTGTGTAGTCAGTGTGTAGTTAGTGTAGTGAGTGTGTAGTGAGTGTGTAGTTAGTGTAGTGAGTGTGTAGTCAGTGTGTAGTTAGTGTAGTGAGTGTGTAGTGAGTGTGTAGTCAGTGTGTAGTTAGTGTAGTGAGTGTGTAGTGAGTGTGTAGTCAGTGTGTAGTTAGTGTAGTGAGTGTGTAGTGAGTGTGTAGTTAGTGTAGTGAGTGTGTAGTCAGTGTGTAGTTAGTGTAGTGAGTGTGTAGTGAGTGTGTAGTCAGTGTGTAGTTAGTGTAGTGAGTGTGTAGTGAGTGTGTAGTTAGTGTAGTGAGTGTGTAGTCAGTGTGTAGTTAGTGTAGTGAGTGTGTAGTGAGTGTGTAGTGAGTGTGTAGTCAGTGTGTAGTTAGTGTAGTGAGTGTGTAGTGAGTGTGTAGTTAGTGTAGTGAGTGTGTAGTCAGTGTGTAGTTAGTGTGTAGTGAGTGTGTAGTGAGTGTGTAGTTAGTGTAGTGAGTGTGTAGTGAGTGTGTAGTGAGTGTGTAGTGAGTGTGTAGTGAGTGTGTAGTTAGTGTAGTGAGTGTGTAGTGAGTGTGTAGTGAGTGTGTAGTGAGTGTGTAGTGAGTGTGTAGTTAGTGTAGTGAGTGTGTAGTGAGTGTGTAGTGAGTGTGTAGTTAGTGTAGTGAGTGTGTAGTGAGTGTGTAGTGAGTGTAGTCAGTGTGTAGTTAGTGTAGTGAGTGTGTAGTGAGTGTGTAGTTAGTGTAGTGAGTGTGTAGTGAGTGTGTAGTTAGTGTAGTGAGTGTGTAGTGAGTGTGTAGTGAGTGTGTAGTTAGTGTAGTGAGTGTGTAGTGAGTGTGTAGTGAGTGTGTAGTTAGTGTAGTGAGTGTGTAGTGAGTGTGTAGTTAGTGTAGTGAGTGTGTAGTGAGTGTGTAGTGAGTGTGTAGTGAGTGTGTAGTGAGTGTGTAGTGAGTGTGTAGTGAGTGTGTAGTTAGTGTAGTGAGTGTGTAGTTAGTGTAGTGAGTGTGTAGTTAGTGTGTAGTGAGTGTGTAGTGAGTGTGTAGTTAGTGTAGTGAGTGTGTAGTTAGTGTAGTGAGTGTGTAGTTAGTGTGTAGTGAGTGTGTAGTGAGTGTGTAGTTAGTGTGTAGTGAGTGTGTAGTGAGTGTGTAGTTAGTGTAGTGAGTGTGTAGTTAGTGTGTAGTGAGTGTGTAGTGAGTGTGTAGTTAGTGTGTAGTGAGTGTAGTGAGTGTGTAGTGAGTGTGTAGTCAGTGTGTAGTTAGTGTGTAGTGAGTGTGTAGTTAGTGTAGTGAGTGTGTAGTTAGTGTGTAGTGAGTGTGTAGTGAGTGTGTAGTTAGTGTAGTGAGTGTGTAGTTAGTGTGTAGTGAGTGTGTAGTGAGTGTGTAGTTAGTGTGTAGTGAGTGTGTAGTTAGTGTAGTGAGTGTGTAGTTAGTGTGTAGTGAGTGTGTAGTGAGTGTGTAGTTAGTGTGTAGTGAGTGTGTAGTTAGTGTAGTGAGTGTGTAGTTAGTGTAGTGAGTGTGTAGTGAGTGTGTAGTGAGTGTGTAGTGAGTGTAGTGAGTGTGTAGTGAGTGTGTAGTTAGTGTGTAGTGAGTGTGTAGTGAGTGTGTAGTGAGTGTGTAGTTAGTGTGTAGTGAGTGTGTAGTTAGTGTGTAGTCAGTGTGTAGTTAGTGTAGTGAGTGTGTAGTGAGTGTGTAGTTAGTGTAGTGAGTGTGTAGTCAGTGTGTAGTTAGTGGAGTGAGTGTGTAGTGAGTGTGAAGTGAGTGTGGAGTCAGGGTGTAGTGAGTGTGTAGTGAGTGTGTAGTGAGTGTGTAGTTAGTGTAGTGAGTGTGTAGTCAGTGTGTAGTTAGTGTAGTGAGTGTGTAGTGAGTGTGTAGTCAGTGTGTAGTTAGTGTAGTGAGTGTGTAGTGAGTGTGTAGTGAGTGTAGTGAGTGTGTAGTCAGTGTGTAGTGAGTGTGTAGTGAGTGTGTAGTGAGTGTGTAGTGAGTGTGTAGTGAGTGTGTAGTTAGTGTAGTGAGTGTGTAGTGAGTGTGTAGTGAGTGTGTAGTGAGTGTGTAGTTAGTGTAGTGAGTGTGTGAGTGAGTGTGTGAGTGAGTGTGTAGTTAGTGTAGTGAGTGTGTAGTGAGTGTGTAGTGAGTGTGTAGTCAGTGTGTAGTTAGTGTAGTGAGTGTGTAGTGAGTGTGTAGTTAGTGTAGTGAGTGTGTAGTGAGTGTGTAGTTAGTGTAGTGAGTGTGTAGTGAGTGTGTAGTGAGTGTGTAGTTAGTGTAGTGAGTGTGTAGTGAGTGTGTAGTGAGTGTGTAGTTAGTGTAGTGAGTGTGTAGTGAGTGTGTAGTTAGTGTGTAGTGAGTGTGTAGTTAGTGTAGTGAGTGTGTAGTGAGTGTGTAGTGAGTGTGTAGTGAGTGTGTAGTCAGTGTGTAGTTAGTGTAGTGAGTGTGTAGTCAGTGTGTAGTTAGTGTGTAGTGAGTGTGTAGTTAGTGTAGTGAGTGTGTAGTGAGTGTGTAGTTAGTGTGTAGTGAGTGTGTAGTTAGTGTAGTGAGTGTGTAGTTAGTGTAGTGAGTGTGTAGTTAGTGTGTAGTTAGTGTGTAGTGAGTGTGTAGTGAGTGTGTAGTGAGTGTGTAGTGAGTGTGTAGTTAGTGTAGTGAGTGTGTA
>NC_080738.1:15759836-15824836 GCF_019097595.1 Hemibagrus wyckioides | reverse complement strand
AACTCATTGGGAACTTTTCTCTTCGGCGCAGTCGGAGTGATTACTCAGGGTCTGCGCATAAATCTGAATATTAAGGAATCCATTTGCATAAATCAGGTGAATTAAGGAGGGAAGCCCAGAAAATCCTCGGCAGTGCGCTGATGGAGGGAAAAAATGAAGCGAAGGCAAACAAACAGTTTGCTCGAGGGTCTTTTTGATTAGAGTGGAAGAGGGAAATGTTTCATTACGGAGGGAGAATCTAATTATTTTCTCTCCTTCCAATCCAAATGTGATTGAACCTGAAGCCCGGAGTAATTAGAGATACGAGACTGATTAGAGAAAAAACTTAATGAAATTAAGAAAGTAGATTTATCATCAGTTTCTCTATCACTTACTGTTCCTGTGCAGAGCTTTTAACGCGTTTCTGTGTGTGTGTGTGTGTGTGTGTGTGTGTGTGTGTGTGTGTGTGTGTGTGTGTGTGTGTGTGTGTGTGTGTGTGTGTGTGTGTGTGTGTATGTGTGTGTGTGTGCGTGTGTGAGTTGTGTTTTACGCACCCGCCATGTTTCCCTGGCAGGTTCCGAGTGTCTGTAGGATGAGCTGAAGCTCTCGCACTGCAGCTGCAGCTTCTTCACCACAACACATATCAGGCTCCATCACCACCTCCATCAGACCCACACCTAGAGAGGGAGAGAGGGAGGGAGGGAGAGAGAGGGAGGGAGAGAGAAAGAGAGAGAGAGAAACAGAGCAAGAGGGAGAGAGGGAGAGACAGAGAGAGAGACAGACGGACAGCAAAAGAGAGACAGACATAGAAAGAGAGACAGACAGGCAGACAGACAGAGAAAGAGAGGCAGACAGAGGAAGAGAGACAGACAAGGCAGGCAAAGTAAGAGAGAGAGACAGACAGACAAACAGACAGAATGAGAGACAGATAGAGAGAGAGACAGACAGACAGAGAGAGAGAAAAAGAGACAGACAGACAGACAGACAGGCACAGAGAAGAGAGACAGACAGACAGGCAGAGAAAGAGAGACAGACAGACAGACATGCAGGCAGGGAGACAGAGAGAGAAAGACAGACACACAGAAAGAGAAAGAGAGAGAGACAGACAGACAGACAGAGAGAGACAGGCAGACAGACGGAGAAGAGATGGGTATGAGAACGGTGAATACAGCAGTGATGATGTAAGCGATGATGTAAGCGATGATACCGGCACGGTTGAGGTCAATGAGTGTTCGGCTCCTCTGGTCATCATGGAGACTTTTACCGCTGTCCTGCTCCAGCTGGATCTGTCTCACTCTCACGCTCTTCATCATCACCTCACTCCTCTTCTTCCCACCTAAATAACTGTAGCTTAGAGATCCGCTCACCGCAATGGGCAGTCGCTGCTGAGTGATCTGATAACCTGCCTATCACACACACACACACACACACACACACACACACACTTCAGATGAATGTCACCTGTGAACCCTGAATTTCCTGTTCAATTCTGCTAAAAATGACTGTGTAGGCTAGATGATGGGTTGATGGATGGATGGATGGATGGATAAATGGGAGGAAAAATGGAGAGAACGCTAGCAGAAGAGGCTGTCACTATGGCGACAGAGCCGTCGAGGTCGCAACAAGCCCGAGTCTAAACACACTCACGGGCAGATCGGAGTAAAAGTAGTGCTTTCTGTCGAAAAGAGACTTTGTGTTGATTTTGCAGTTGAGAGCGAGACCGGTCATTACAGCCGCCTCTACACACCTCCTGTTCAGAACCTGATCACACACACACACACACACACACACACAGCAGGAATGAATTAGACTTCCTAACACATTAGCAACCCCTCTTTATCTAATGGAGTCAGAAGGCTCATTACATATTTATGAGCATGCCTGCTTACTGTATCTGTCTAATATGCATAAATCATTACATATTCATGAGCAAACTCGCTATATATATATATGTCTAAGTAAACATCTCATTATATATTCATGAGCACACTCACCATATATGGCTATATAGGTCTAACAAAACATATTATATATTCATAAGCATGCTTGCTTACTATATCTGTATAATATGCATATCTCATTAAATATTCATGAGCACACTTGAGATATCTGTCTAACAAAACATATCTGATTCCATATTCATGAGCACGCTTGCTTACTATATCTAACATACATATCTTATCTCATTACATATTCACGAGCTCACCGGAAGCGTTCCAGGAAGCGAGGCATCGAAGAAGGACACGTGTGAATTGGGCGGGGCCGAGAATCCAACACGTGAGCTCGAGAACAGCTTTGATGTGGCCTGAATCTGCGCGTGGATCTCCAAGGCAACCACACCCACCATCTGAGGAGAGCTTTCAACATCCAGATTGGGTGAAAAATACAAGGATTGGTTTCCAGTACGTACAAAACAGAACCGAATGTTAATTTATTTAATGTGTTTACTACAGGAACTGAAGCTACACCTCCAGCACCATGACGAAATGCTCAGATGCTTTAATTAATCTGCTTTAATTAATGATTCTTGGGGTGTGGAAAGGAATAAAACACTGATTGTGTGTCTTTTAGAGGGAAATAAGCAGATTTATAAATACTGGATGACTGTAACATATGTATGTGTAAAGTGACCAAAGCCAGTCCTTGCACTGATTTACCAGTTTAGTGAGAAGTGTTGTGTTTTTCCAGTTAGTTTTTATTGCTGAATTGTTTTGAAATTTTCCAGTAAGCAGTTTTATTATTAATCCACATCAAGAGTGATACACTATATTGCCAAAAGTTTTGGGACGTCTGCCTTTACATGCACATGAATGTAATATGGAGTTGTCCCGCCCCTTTACAGCTATAACAGCTTCAACTCTTCTGGGAAAACTTTCCACAAGGTTTAGGAGTGTGTTTATGGGAATTTTTGACCATTCCTCTAGAAGTAGTGCATTTGTGAGGTCAGGCACTGATGTTGGATGAGAAGGTCCGACTCACAGTCTCCGCTCTAATTCATCCCAAAGGTGTTCTATGGGGTTGAGGTCAGGACTCTGTGAAGTTCCTCCACACCAAACTCACTCATCCATGTCTTTATGGACCTTGCTTTGGTCACTGGTGTACAGTCATGTTGGAACAGGAAGGGGTCATCCCCAAACTGTTCCCACAAAGCATGAAATTGCATTAAGAGTTCCTTTCACTGGAACTAAGGGGCCGAGTTGGACCCCTGAACTCAATGATTTTAGTAGGGGTGTCCCAATACTTTTGGCATTATAGTGTAGATTAATTTGTAAAACTCTCGTTCTGAAATATATTTCTATCTGAAAACTCTGATAAACATCAGCTACACTGGAGAGTCCTGATCCTTACAGAAAACTTTATTCATTACTGGGAATAGTCCCTGTGGATGATTTGTTGCTATAGAAACGATGTGATTGCCGAGCAGCCGGAACTACTTTCACAGCTGCTGTTTATAAAGAACTCGGACAATCAGCAGCGCTGTAGAATAAAGTGAATTTATTAACTGGATTTATTTAAAAAACAGCCGCAGGTAAGAGAGTAAACCTCTCACAAACCTCGCTGCTATGCTAACTGTCCGTGCAAATGACTTTGAGGGTGATTTAGTGAGTTTCTCACCTTTTACTCTGTAGTTTGGGTTGAAGCTGGCATTTAGACCTAGATGTCCATATCCTCCTGATAAACACACCGCTACACAGATGGACATTACACAGACTTTTAAACCGAACACATTTGTGCAGCATAGCGCTGTGTCCCGAACAGGACGCCGCCATGTTTGTGTTGGGAATCCGGGCATTGTGGGAAATGTAGTTCTACAAAGACTACAATTCGGCAGAGAAACCTCAACATAGAGACAAATAAATATCTAATATTCAAGCTTAAGTATGTATTTTTTAGTTTGTGTACTGTTTAAAACAAAAATTAAACATGCCAACAAATACATATATATATTTAAATAAAAAATACAATGTAATTACGCATCAACGCCCCCTTTTCTGCTCTATATTTCCGGCGCTTGATCTGTCGTCATTTCCGTATTTGTGTTGCCGTGGCGGGAGATTCACGCGTGTGTCGGGTTGTTTTATCTTCTTTTAGACTTCATTTTGTATTTTAGTCAGTTTTAGTACGTTTTATTGATCTGAGATTCCTAAATATTGAGAATAACAACAATGATGGAAGCTAAGCAGAACGGTTCTCATCACGCGAGCGCTTCTGAAAATAAGACCAGCAGCGAGGTGCACGTGCAGCAAAACGGCCAGCACGAGCCGGCCGAGAGGTTCCGCTTCACCCCTGAGCCCAGTCTGGAGGACATCCGGCGGATGCAGGCCGAGTTCACGGACGAACGCGACTGGAATCAGTTCCATCAGCCCCGCAACCTGCTGCTCGCGCTGGTCGGGGAGGTGGGCGAGGTGTCCGAGCTGTTCCAGTGGCGCGGAGAGGTGGCGGAAGGGTTACCGGGCTGGACCGAGGCCGAGCGCGAGAACCTGGCTCAGGAGCTCAGTGACGTGCTCATCTACCTGGTGGAGCTCGCCGAGAAGTGCCACGTGGACCTGCCGCAAGCCGTGCTGCGCAAGATGGCCCTCAACCGGCTCAAATACCCGGCCAGCAAAGTGCACGGGTCCGCCAAGAAGTACACCGAGTATCAGGACTGAAGCCCTGGTCCTGGAAACATCACCAGGAACTCCAGAAAGATGACCAGGATCTGTAATGTGAGGGGAGGGGGGTGGCACGGACGAGACCCTCTGCGAGTGTTTGGGTGGCTCACATTCTCCAAAAATGATCTAATTTTCTCATTCAGCACCCAGGACCAGTACTGAACCCCCCCAAATGTCCATCTCTAAACCCAGGACCAGTACTGAACCCCCCAAATGTCCATCTCTAAACCCAGGACCAGTACTGAACCCCCCAAATGTCCCTCTCTAAATCCAGGACCAGTACTGACCCCCCCAAATGTCCCTCTCTAAATCCAGGACCAGTACTGAACCCCCCCAAATGTCCCTCTCTAAATCCAGGACCAGTACTGAACCCCCCTAATGTCCATCTCTAAATCCAGGACCAGTACTGAACCCCCCAAATGTCCATCTCTAAACCCAGGACCAGTACTGAACCCCCCTAATGTCCATCTCTCTCTAAACCCAGGACCAGTACTGAACCCCCCTAATGTCCATCTCTCTAAACCCAGGACCAGTACTGAACCCCCCTAATGTCCATCTCTCTCTAAACCCAGGACCAGTACTGAACCCCCCTAATGTCCATCTCTCTAAACCCAGGACCAGTACTGAACCCCCCTAATGTCCATCTCTCTAAACCCAGGACCAGTACTGAACTGTAGCTGATAATCAGATTGATTGATTACTCTAGACATTATTAGATCAGATGTAAGATTATCTATCAGATTGGATTAATTGCTCCAATAGTTCATGTTTAATGTTTTTCCCTGAAAATAAGTGCCTGTGTGTAAATCAGTGGGTTCGGTTCTGGAAGCAAAATCAGTTGTTTGGATTTTCTGCTGTTTATTATTAATCTTTTAATGCTCTTAGTTTTATTTACATTTTATTCTGGAAGCTGTGGGATTTTATTACAGCTGCTGTGTGAATTAGCTCAGACACAAAGGTGTGCGTGTGTGTGTATTTAAAGTGCAATATTTTGCTTACACACTGCACCTGGCTGGTTTCTGGAGTTGTGATAAAAGTGTAACGAGGCTGCTGTGTGAAACGTCCTGCTCACGTGACACGTTAATGATTGCCTTCATCTAAAGCCGATTGACGCCACACACACACACCTCGAGAAAAGTGATTTCTTTCAACTCCTTTACTTTTGTACAGAGAGATTTGGAATTGAAAATGGAAGAAGATTAAAATTCACTGAGTTTATTTGACAAATTGTTGTTTTATTTGTTTTTTAAAAAATGTCTAATGCTTTTATTCTGAATGTTTGACTATATCAGAAGTCATGTGACAGACAGGGGAGTGTGTGTGTGGGCATTGAATCAAATCTTTTGTGAAAATGTTTCATACAAGGCCTCACACACACACGGAGTGGGAGCTCTCAATCTGTTGCTGCTATACACACACCCCATCTACTGAAGAGTGATGTTGCTATGTAGCACTGTTGCTATGGAAGATGTTCCCTTCTGCACTACACTCTGAAACCCACCAGTAGGGGGCGCGGTGTCACTACACTAGACAGCACATGCATGACGAGTGTGCGTTCAGCCTGATATACGAGTGAGGGAGAATCGTAGTGTGTAGTGAACATGGTGTGTGGGTTGGGACACATCAAGGGACTAATGATGTTTATGTGACTGTTATTTACACTCAGTCAGTTTGTTCCCTAGATTAGTGTGCTATGTAGTGCATGTGATAATCCAGTGTAGGGATTAGTGATTAGGGGACATATTAAAAGAACGAGGAAACATTTCTTTTCCCTACGGTCCAGCTGATTCCTGGGATGACGGCTGGAACAAGAAAATATGCAAATATTATTTAAATGAGTCCAGAATATGCGCACTAGCCTCTTAACCACACGATTATGGTAATTAGTGAGGTCTAGTTTCCAAACAGGCAGAGATCATCATTATTAAATGATTTTGGAGTTTTATTTGTATACAACATGAGCACAAAACAGATCATGGATGAAATAAAAAGTGACAAATGAATTAAAATGAATATTTTCACACACAGTTGCCTCACGCCAAGAAGGTCCTGGGTTCGAATCCCGGGTTCTAACATGTTCTAACATCTGCATGTTCTCCCTCGTGCCTGTGTGGGTTTACTCCAGGTACTCCGGTTTCCTCCCACAGTCCAAAAACATGTAGATTAGGTTGATTGGGAATTCTAAATTGCCCATAGGAGTGAGTGTGAGTGTGTGTGGTTGTCCGTCTATATGTGTGACCCTGTGATGGACTGGTGACCTGTCCAGGGTGTACCCCTGCCTTTCACCCAATGTGTGCTGGGATAGACTCCAGCAGATCCCTGTGACCCTAATTAGGAAAAAAGTGGGAATAGATGGATATTCACACACAAATATGTTAATATATAAATAAATAACTGTGTATTTTCTGTGTAAGCCCTGGGAGGTGCATCAACATTAATATTCATGACTTGGAAGAGATTTACAAAATGAGTGTGTGTTTATATATTTTTTTCCATTTAAACTACCAGTCTTTATATTCCTGAATAATGCGCTGTTGTATATTTTACTTCTCCGTCGTTCTTTAAAGTGTAAGTCTGTCAAAAAAAAGAAAAATCTGCTTGTTATTTTCGTTACAGATTGCAGAGTTGACATGGCAGATCTATAAGCTCGTTTGTAACATTACAGCAAGTGTGTGTGTGTGTGTTAGGAAATGTAGCACCTGCCAGAAGTGCAGTTTGATTAAATAAAAGCCTGCCAGCTAAATCATAGCGAAGCACAGCAGTGTATAGATCACAGATGACGTGGTTGCCCTCTTAAATAAAACCCGGCGTTTGTTTGTGTTTGTGTGGCTCGTACAGAATCATTGCCGTCTGCTTGCTAGTTATTTATCGCCGAAGCTAGGTGCGGAGTCAGACCGAGGTCTTTAAAGGAACAGGCCGGATGAGTAGAAAACAATTCTGGGTTCTGCAGATGATTTTGTTCCTTGTATAGCTACAGTCCATGTCTCGACATGTTTGTTTATATATATGTATATATACACACACAGATCAGGCATAACATTATGACCACCTGCCTCATATTGTGTTGGTCCTGACCCATCCTGCACTGTGTATTCTGACCCCTTTCTATCAGAACCAGCATTAACTTCTTCAGCAGTTTGAGCAACAGTAGCTCGTCTGTTGGATCGGACCAACCGGGCCAGCCTTCTCTCCCCACGTGCATCAATGAACCGCCCATGACCCCGTCTCCGGTTCACCACTGTTCCTTCCTTGGACCACTTTTGATAGATACTGACCACTGCAGACCGGGAACACCCCACAAGAGCTGCAGTTTTGGAGATGCTCTGATCCAGTGGTCTAGCCATCACAATTTGGCCCTTCATCAAACTCAAAGCTCAAATCCTTACGCTTGTCCATTTTTCCTGCTTCTAACATCAACTTTGAGGACAAAATGTTGACTTGCTGCCTAATATATCCCACCCACTAACAGGTGCCATGATGAGGAGATCATCAGTGTTATTCACTTCACCTGGCACTGGTCATAATGTTATGGCTGATCTGTGAAGCAATCACCAGGGACTATATTCATTTAATTCCTGAAAGCTACCTGTTCAGTTAAAGCTAAATGTCATAACAGTGTAATTTTAGTCAAAACAAGCATTTTTTAGCCCATTTTCCAACACATCTGAGGTAAATGTTGATATTCCTGATAGTTCTGTGTCATTTTCAGTTCATCATACTCCCTGGGTTGCCTGTTTGAAGGACAAAGTGACTAAATGCTAGCTTAACCTCGCTAATTCATGAATTTATCTTATGAACAATGAGTGTGTTGTGTGTGTGTGTGTGTGTTTACACTACATTTGAGTTATAACTGATATCGAGAATCTTCAGCTGACGCAAAAGACACTAAACTAACACGCTAAGTTAATCCACTGACTAGCGCTAATGAAAAGTCTCAAAAATGACGCACTACGCGCTTACACTATGCACAACGTACTCTGGCATCTAGTGTATGAATTTTAGAAGAGGAGTATAATGGATCACTAACGTTGTTTTTTTTAACTATCCAGAAATATAAACCGTTTCCCAGTTGATGATAAATGACATCAAACGTGTGTTGGACATCTTGAATTTATTTTTTCTCTCGTCCAGTGTCAAAGCTAGCTTCTAATGTATGCTAGCTGGCTAATTTATGAATTATGAACAATAAGTGTGTGTGTGTTTACTTCTGATATCGAAAACTCAAGTTTATACGCATCTGGAACCGCTTTTTTTTTTTTTTTTAATGTATATAGAGTGTAACCACACCAAAACCATGAAATCTGAGGTACTGACCACCGTTAGTGATTTAGAAATGCAGTTTGTATGATGTGTGATGCTAAAAAGGTGTCTGTTAGCTGCAGTAGCTTAGCTCAGGAGCCATATTTTCCTCACGGAACCTGTAAACTGAGCGTGTTGCTAATGAACAGATTCTCCTTGTTTTGAGTGGGCTTGTGGAACATTATGAATGAAATGCTGTCTCTTTCCATCCATCCTCTCCTCACTCAGTTCTCTTGTGTTCTCTCTCTCTCTCTCTCTCTCTCTCTCTCTCTCTCTCGTTCTCTCTCTCTCTCTCTCTCTCTCTCTCTTTTATTTTCTCTCTCTGTCTGACAGATGATCATTTATCTGGCACAGAAGTTTAGCAGCTCCTCCATCACATGCTAACTGCCTCTCAGTGTCTCCATGAGTCAGCACACACACACACACACACACACACACACACACACACACACACACACACACACACCAGAACATTGCTAGCTTTTAATAAAAGTGTAGGGTTTGTTTATATTGCATATTTCTTGCTTTATATATTTTTTTTTTTGCTAACTGCTTTCTAGTTAAAGTTGTAGCGCTTAGCAGGTAGCACTGCTGTCTCCTGGCTTTCACATGTTCTCCCTGTGTTCATGGCTTCTCCAGCCTCCTCCAACCTCCCAGAAAACATCCCTGTAGGTGGATCGTTGATGCTGAGAGATGTGAAGAAGTGTGCGAATGAATTAGCATCCCATCAGTGTTGATTTTTTTTTTTTTTTTTGTGGTTTGTAAAGTAAAAGAGAACATACACATCTTTCCTCTGTACTCAATCAGAAATTCTTTTAGCTTTACCCTACAGCTACAAAGCTAACGGCTTCCAAGTGTAGCATGTGCCTAAATCATCGCCTCAGAAAACATTGTTTTCTATATAAATGGGCTTATTTTATCTGAAAATCTCTTGTAAGATGAAATTCCTGTGTGGTGTAATGGAAGTGCAGCTAGCACACGATGCTAATTGTGATTACAGAGTCAAACTTGGGGTCATTTTTTTTTACATTTTTTTGGTCATTTTTCCCACATATCTGAGGTAAATGTTGTCATTCCTGACAGGTTTCCAGTTTGTCGCTGAGAATTGATGGGTTTTTATTCAATAAAGCAACTTTTTTTATTCAGCAAAGGGACTCAATAAAGCTAGATCATTCCTAGGTGTTAATAATTATGAGAAGGGGTGTGTGTGTGTGTGTGTGTGTGTGTGTAGGCTTGGTGCACTGTGGTGTATTCCAGTCCTAAACCCGGCGTTCCCGGGACAGGCTGCAGATCCACCTCCGTCTTCAGCCTGACGGGGATGAAGATAAACGATGATGAATGTGGTAGCAGGAGATGGAGACAGTGTGTTAGGAATAAATGATGACTTAGCGAGCATGTGTTGCGATCTCTCCATGGGCTTCATCCTAAATCACATACTCTGTTGAGAAAGTTATGGATAGTGGATAATTAGTTGTTATTATTGTAAGTAATTAGCGCAGTTTGGGACGCAGCCACTTCCAGACATCCAGCTGGGGTGGAAAGTAAGAAATGTTGGTTGTGAATGCTAAACGCTCGCTCGCTTGCTAAAGGGTATGGAGTACAGAGGTCAGAAGATTTTGACCTACGCTACTAATCTTCTCAGTCAGTTCATACTGTTTAGGAATGCGAGGCACTGCTAGCGATCTTGCTAAGTATTCTGAACTGTACGTGAGTGCTGGACTGTTTATGACTTTGTGGTGTGGATAAGAGAGAAATGAATAGAAGAAAAGAAACGAGTGTGTGTGTGTGTGTGTTCTAGCCTCTCTGTGACTGTGGTGCATTTTGATGATGTCATCCTGTTGCTCTTTCACAGAACCTCTATCTTATTTTGTTTTTCTTCATTTATCACCTTCAGCCATGTTCATTTCTTCATCTCCCGGAAATAAATTGATATCTCTCTCTCTCTCTCTCTCTCTCTCTCTCTCTCTCCCTAAATCACTATTTCTCTCTCTCTCTCTTTCTCCCTCTATCCATCCCTCTCTCTTTCTCTCTCTTTATCCATCCCTCTCTCTTTCTCTCTGTCTCTATCTATCCCTTTCTCTTTCTCTCTATCTCTATCCATCCATCCTTTTCTCTTTCTCTCTGTTTCTACCAGTCTCTCTCTCTTTCTATCTCTCTCTGTCAGTCTCTGCTCACTCTCCCCCCTCTCCCTAAATCGCTCTTTCTGTCTCTATCCATCCATCGCTCTCTCTCTATCCCCCTAAATCACTCTTTCTGTCTCTATCCACCCCTCTCTCTTTCTCTCTGTCTTTATCCATCCCTCTCTCTTTCTGTCTCTATCCACCCCTCTCTCTTTCTCTCTGTTTCTATTTGTCCCTCTCTCTTTCTCTCTCTGTCTCTCTCTCTCCATCCCTCTCTCTCTTTATCCATCCCTCTCTCTTTCTCTGTCTCTATCCATCCCTCTGTCTTTCTCTCTATCTCTATCTACCCTTCTCTCTTTCTCTCTGTTTCTATCAGTCTCTCTCTCTCTTTCTCTCTCTCTCTGTCACAGTCTCTCTCTCACCCCCCCTCTCCCTAAATCGCTCTTTCTGTCTCTATCCATCCATCTCTCTCTCTCTCTCTCTCTCTCTCTCTCCCTCTCTCTCCCCCTAAATCACTCTTTCTGTCTCTATCCACCCCTCTCTCTTTCTCTCTGTCTTTATCCATCCCTCTCTCTTTCTCTCTGTCTCTATCCACCCCTCTCTCTTTCTCTCTGTCTTTATCCATCCCTCTCTCTTTCTCTGTCTCTATCTGTCCGTCTCTCTTTCTCTCTGTCTCTATCCACCCCTCTCTCTTTCTCTCTGTCTCTATCCATCCCTCTCTCTTTCTCTCTGTCTCTATCTGTCCCTCTCTCTTTCTCTCGCTCACAGTCTCTCTCTCTATCTCTCTCTCTCTCTCTCTCTCTCTCTCTCTCGCTCTCTCTCCCTCTCTCTGTCTTTATCCATCCCTCTCTCTTTCTCTCTGTCTTTATCCATCCCTCTCTCTATCTCTATGCATCCTTCTCTCTTTCTCTCTGTTTCTATCAGTCTTTCTCTCTCTGTCACAGTCTCTCTCTCACTCCCCCCCATCTCTCTCTTCCTAAATCGCTCTTTCTTTCTTTCTTTCTCTCTCTCTCACACACACACACACACACTCTCTGTTGCTCATGATAACTTTATGAGGCCATTAGCAGGAATAATTGCTATTAATTATTTCTCTAATCAGAACTCGCACATGTTGCTTAAACTGTTTGAGCTTTTTTTCTGTTTGAAACTTTTGAAGTGTGGGAAACTGGATGTATAATAAACACAAACACAGTAAGAATAAAACCGACATAATAATGACACCTCATTTTGGCGTGAAACCGATATCGAGAATCCTCAGCTGATGAAAAAGACACCATGCTAACATGCTAGGTTAATCCACTGACTAGCGCTAATTAAAAGCTAATTCTCTTATGAATTTCAGAAGAGTAGCATCGTCTCTAATTTTTTTAAAAAAAAGGTTGAAAACTACAAAACGTGGAATTTCTTAAAATACATGTGTAAGACGTCTCGTTTATAGGAGTGTCGGCGATCTTGAATTTTTTTTTCTCTCGTCCAGTGTCAGAGCCTGGTAGCCCCGCCCATTTTCCCACTACATAAACAAACCTATGAGTGCATGAAGTGTCCAACATTCTTCTCCTTCTTCTTGGAATTTCTTTGCTTTTCTGTGTATAACACGCTAACTGAAAGCATCCCACCAGCCCAAATGTGTCTCATATCTCCATATGCTACAGATAACTAACACAACACACACACACACACACTTGTCTAGTAGTCACTCAGTGTGTAGTGATATTAACATATTAACATTTCTTTGCACTCCTTCATTATCAGACTCTGGTATGTGAGAGTCACATCGCTGGTGGTGATTTTTAGGGAATCTGAAGCATCAAAGGACTCTGAAGGAGTGTGAAATGTCTGAATATTATCAACGCTTGTGTGTTATCACTGTCCCTTGTGTGTCAGCCTCGGGCTGGAACAGTTGGTGTTGGCGTATGCTATCTCTTTACAGTCTTTTCATCTGTTTATCACCCGGTGCCGCCGTGGAGCAGCGAATAAAGCTAGATCTGTTCTTACTTTCAGAATAATCTTCACTCTGTGGAAATACATACACTATATTGCCAAATGTTTTGGGACATCTGCCTTTCCATGCACATGAATGTAATATGGAGTTGGTCTGCTCTTTGCAGCTTCAACTCTTCTGGGAAGGCTTTCCACAGGGTTTAGGAGTGTGTTTATAGGAATTTTTGACCGTTCCTCTAGAAGAAGTGCATTTGTGAGGTCAGGCACTGATGTTGGACGAGAAGGTCTGTCTCACAGTCTCCACTCTGATTCATCCCAAAGGTGTTCTATGGGGTTGAGGTCAGGACTCTGTGCAGGCCAGTCAAGTTCCTCCACACCAAACTCACTCATCCATGTCTTTATGGACCTTGCTTTGGTCACTGGTGTGCAGTCATGTTGGAACAGGAAGTGGTCATCCCCAAACTGTTCAAAATGTCCAAAATGTCTTGGTATGAAGCTTTCACTGGGACTAAGGGGCCGAGCCCAACCCCTGAAAAACAACACCTGAATTCAATGATCTGGAGGGGTGTCTCAATACTTTTGGCAATATAGTGTAAAATCTGATCAGACTTCACTCTTTAGTAAATGCTAATCGTATCAGACGTGCTGATTGAGTACAAAGTCAACTGTTTACGTGTAATACCTCGCTAGCTAGCATCCACATTTTGGATGAGTGTCATTGTGGCACTTTTCAAAGATGTCTTTAGTCCATTTGTTTTTATTCATTTGTTCGAGGATTCCTTTAAAAGCGCGAGATTTGTCGAGTGTGTCGCTTGTTAGCCACTAGTATTTTGGCTAGTCATTTCATCTTGCTGTTACATTATGGCTCTAGCATTTGGGTTAAGTGGCTGTCATTCGTGATTAGTTGCTAGCACTTTAGTTAGATGCTAGCTAGGATTTGCTGCTTGCTCGTGAGTAATCTTGTTAATCACTAGTGTTTATGATTAGCCGTTATTACTACTAAAGGCTAATCACCGGTGTTCGGGTTAAACTCTAGCTTTGTCGTAGTTAAATTAAAAAAATCTCACGCTAATTAAACAGAATGAAGTTTTAATTGCATAATGTGTCCGAATAATAAATAGTAGCTGTAGTGCTAGAGTGTGTGTTAGCATAGCCGCAGAAAATCACAAGCAGGTGCATAATTTTATCCTGAAGTTTATGCTTGATTTTAATGATTTAGATTATCTTCCTGCAGGAATCTTTGTAAGAAATCAATGTAAGAAGGAATATAAAACACTGAGGGTCAGGCTGTTAAAGGAAAATAAGCCAAGATGCTCGATTAATGATTATTGTCCCGTAATAACTAAATGTTTTAATCCTCTGACAAACACATCATGCTTTTTATCCATTTAGTGCTACGTGTAATGTGGTGGAAAGTCCATGAACGTCATAGCAGCTGTAACCAGTCGATAAAGTTAACTTAAGTTAATAAGACCAAAAAATAAATAAAAAAAGCACTGACACTGGAGACTCCTTCCTGAAATGTTTAAACAAAGCTTTACCCTATCAACGATTATAGTTTTTTTACTTTGTTAAATAACCATTTATTTATTTATTTGTTTATTTATTTATTTAATTATTTTCTAAATGTATTTTCTAAATTTATTTTTAAATTAATGAATTAATTATTTTTTTTATTTATCTATAATAAATAGATAAATAAAAATAATAAATAAATAATTTAAATATATTTATTTATTTTATTATTTTTTAAAATTTATTTAATTATTTTCTAAATGTATTTTCTAAATGTATTTTTTAATTAATTAATTAATTTATTTATATATTATTTATTTATTATTTTTTATTTATCTATAATAAATAGATAAATAAAAATAATAAATAAATAATTTAAATTATATATATATTTATTTATTTTATTATTTTTAAAATTTATTTATTTATTTATTTATTTAATTATTTTCTAAATGTATTTTCTAAATTTATTTTTAAATTAATTAATTCATTCATTTATTCATGTATCATTTATTTATTATTTTTTATTTAGTTTTATTTTAGTTAGATTAGAGTCTGTAGGGCCTTGGAATTTCAAGTCCCTTTGAGTAAGCAGTTACTATAGAAACGATAAGTAAATAGTGCAGAGTAAACAACAACAACAACAGGGATTAGGGATTAATACAAATAGTTTTAAATCTAAGTCTAATATTAATCTTGAGCTTTTGTACTATATTTCCAATGTTCTGTGAAGCTGCTTTGAGATAATGTCCATTGTTTAAAGCGCTGTACAAACAAAATTGAACTGAATTTCATTTAACAACAACAACAACAACAAGCTCCTTCCATTCTGCATTCGTCAACACTGGAGTGAAGGTGTATTCTGGAGACGGAGGTTAATTCCAGCTCTGAATTGAGCGTGTGTGTGTGTGTGTGTGTTATTGTCCTTGTTGCTCGCAGTGAATCACATTACATTGTTTTGACAGGCGACTGCTGACGGGGAAAACACACAGGTGTGATACGAGCAGAACCCAATCTCACAGACGGATTGAAGTCCAGCGTGAAGAGCTCTTCAGATGGAGAAAGTGAAGATGTGCAGGTGAGACCTGGACTTTGGGAATCTCTAGACTCTCCAAAGAGACACTGACTATATTGAAAATACAAGGTGCAGATATGAGTTTATTATTTACATATCTGACCTGATAGATCAGGGTTAGCTCGTGTATGATTTCTGGAAAAGCGGAAGGTCAGACGCACCACACAGAGACGTGGTCAAGCGTGAGGTTGAATGATATAGAAAGAAACGTCACACGTGCAAAAGCTACGTCAGATTTGCGAACATCTGCATGTGATTTCACAGCTTAATGATCAGTCATAAAGCCTCACAGCGTTTATTCCACAATCCTTATGCAGGATGGAAGTGTGCACTTGTCATTACTCACAGCAGGAGAAGGTAATAGGCTAGACTGTAGTATTACCAGATAACATCTGCACACCCATCACTCTATTCTCCAGATGTTTTATTTTTGCTTAATCCGCTCACGTAATCGGAGTTTCAATTAAACAGAGTCGCGTGGAGAAAAAGGCTGATGATGATATTACACTGGCACTTCACTCCTGCAGCACTGGAGATTCTGCTGTTAATGATGTTAATTAGCAGTGTATGGGTTTATGGCGACTGTTGTTAGCTCTTAATGTAGCCGCTGCTTAATTAGCTCACATTCGGAAAAGCAGGTGATCGTTAGTTTCGACGTGGAACCTGGTGCTCGTGTTTGGTTGTACGGTGGATAAATTACACAAAAAAACAAAAATAAAAGGTTTTCGTGGAAGTTTAACGTAGCATCAGTGGAATGAAATCTCTCAATGATGTGACATACGTTAATGTAATAATGTCATTACATTGTTTTTCAAACCGATAACTATGGAATTATATCATAAATCATATAAAAACACCAAATAATTTAATATTTTATTCAAGTTAATATATTATAATGTAATATATTTTTTAAATTTAATATATTAAAAGAATTGAAATCTTTTAGAAATGATATTTTTAGCCGTTATATTTTTTTTTCAAGTTTAATCATTATGTAATAATAATAATAATAATAATAATAATAATAATTATTATTATTATTATTATTATATATTTTTTAAATCAAACCGTTAACTAAGGATTTATATCATAAAACATATAAGTAATATAACAAAAAAAATCACTAAACAATTTAATATTTTATTTAATTTTATATATTATAATACAATATTTAATTTAATTTAATACATTAAAATAATTATATTTTCTCAAGTTTAATCATTATCTAATAATAATAATAAATTAATTAATAATAGTAATTAATTATTAATATCTTTATATATATATATATATATATATATATATATATATATATATATATATATATATATATATATATATATAAATATATATATATATAATATCTTTATATTTATATATATAAATATAAATATAAAGATATTAATATCTTTATTATATATAAAGATTTAATATCTTTATTATATTATATATATATATATGATAACTAAGGGATTATATCATCAAACATATAAACAAAGGAATACAAAATATAAAAAAATTAAATAATTTAATAATTCAATCTTTTAATTAATATTTTTAAATAATAATACGCAACCCAAGCAAGCTTTCTTTATTTAAAAAAATGTATTCAGTGTATATTTTATTTATTTATTTATCGATTCCATAACCAGCGCTTGAATGATTTCCTTTCCATCATAAACTCGTGACGGTCGTTATCTTCCTGAAATTTTGTCTCAAGACTTCACCAGCCTCAGAAAATCATTTTTAATGACTAAAAAAAAAAATCTTTATGTCCTGCAGATGGAATAATTCCAGCTTCTGTTATTAGTAATTTAAAAAAAAATAGTTCAATTTCCTCTCCATGTCTCTAGTCATAGAAAAAAAAACCCTCTGATGGCTGAAAATCCAATGCAATTCACAATTAAATATAGTGTGTGTGTGTTGTGCTGTATAAATATACGACTGAGACGATCTTTTTTTTCTCTCTGTCTGTTTTTTTAATCAAGCTGACAAATAAAATGATAAAATATTATGAAAAGATTAGATTTTTTTTTCTTGGGAAGATATTTATAAACCCGGAGGTTTCCTACACGCGTTTTCTCAACCTTTTTCTCATATCCGTGACTCTGTGATGCTTAAGAGTCAGTGAATGGATGAAGACGTCTTTAGAACCACCTTCGGGAGGGGAGTTTGGTAGAAGCATGTGGGAAATAGTGTTCTGGTTTTAGAAGACCGGTGTTTTGGAAGTAAATAAATTTGTTTACGTGTCCTTATCTTGGATATGCATTATATTGCCAAAAGTTTTGCGACACCCCTCTAAATCATTGAGTTCAGGTGTTGTTTTTCAGGGATTGGACTCGGCCCCGTAGTTCCAGTGAAAGACACTCTTAATGCTTCAAGACATTTTGGACAATTTCATGCTCTTTGTGGGAACACTTCCTGTTCCAACATGACTGTACACCAGTGACCAAAGCAAGGTCCATGGATGAGTGAGTTTGGTGTGGAGGAACTTCACAGAGTCCTGACCTCAACCTGATAGAACACCTTTGGTATGAATTAGAGTGGAGACTGTGAGCCAGACCTTCTCGTCCAACATCAGTGCCTGACCTCACAAATGCACTTCTTCTAGAGGAATGGTCAAAAATTCCCATAAACACTCTCCTAAACCTTGTGGAAAGTTTTCCCAGAAGAGTTGAAGCTGTTATAGCTGTAAAGGGCGGGACAACTCCATATTACATTCATGTGCATGTAACGGCAGATGTCCTAAAAGTTTTAGCAATGTAGTGTATTAGAAGAAATACTAAAAAACTCAATCTAAAGACAGAGATCAATCTAATGACAGAACATCAGAAACACGGTGGAGCAGGTTGTTAAGCTGCTGGAGAAACACGTTTACAGATGTAAATGAAAGCGCTGCCCAGTGAAAACCAATCCAGCGAAAGCCTCCAGGAAAGTGTTTAAATTGCATTATTATGGTAATATCCCAATAAAATTCTACTTGTGCATCACCTGGACAGGAACAGGCTGAATAAATCTCATTCGTCTGTATTTTTCTTTTATCCCGAGCCTCGTTCCGAGTTTCCCGGCTTTGTCCTGCTACGTTCGGAAAAGGTCTCTCGGTGTCCATGGAGCTGTGAGGAATGAAGCAGATCTTCATAAACAAAGCTATAGTGTGTGTGTGTGTGTGCGTTTGAGTGAGAGGAAAGCACTCCAACTCTTCTTATTTTTCATCTCGCAGCACCTCTCTTTCCCCGCCTGACCGCTTTCAGCTCTTTCAGTGTGTGTGGGAACAGCAGGGGGTTGAATAGGGGGCCACTACATCATTTCAGCCATTCAGAAAAAGGAGCAGGTTCTTTTTAATGGACGAGGAGAGAGAGAGAGAGAGAGAGAGAGAAAGGTCCGGGGAAACGTGATTGGGGACATTAATGAGGCCCTACTGTAATTACTAATCTCTTTATCAGGCCCGAGGAGCACTTTTTATTCGGATTTAGCGATTCTTTAGCGCCCGCATCCTCTTCATGTCTCCCTGCTGCTATAGAAACCCGCAGCGATGACTAGCGTGAAACCGGTGATTTGTGTCACCGAGACAGGCCTCATGCTGCGTCTCAGACTGTATACCACAGAGTAAAGCTTCAATATTATTTATGTAGCGATTGCATCGGAGCTGCGTCCATTTTTTATAGATCGGGACGTCTGTTTAAGATGCTGAACGGCTCCGTAAAGGCGTTTGAAGCGAGCGTGTGATGATTAAATCATTCAGATTGAGTTACAATGCTAAACCGGGCCACAGATAAAAAATTTAAATCCTTTTTCATATCGAAAGTGTGAGCGAATTTGAAAGAATTTCTTTTTGTCCGTGAAGGATAGAGCTCCATCCTGGCTGAATGGGTTCCTTAAGGGTTCTCCGGTGATGAACTGGTGTCCCATGCTGAGTTTATTCCCTCCTCATGCCCAGTGTTTCTGATCTAATCTCCCTGATCCACCATCGGCCTGCCTGAGATAAAGCTGTTACTCATTAAGAATCAAGGACTAAAATATTAAACGATTCCAAATCTCGGAATCTGGGATTATTTTCTAGTGAACAAACGGGAACAAACCGCTCAGTTCAGCTGTCAGCGCTTCTTTATTGGTCGTTCAGGCATGATGTTAAGGAAGGGAGGAAAACACAAAGACGGCCCACACACACACACAATATACCCTTGCAATTAGTTAATAATATAATTTAAATACATTAAAGTACACAATGTGTCACCCTCCCACTGACTCCAAGTTCTTGCTTTTTTCCTCTATAAGTGAAGCAAATTGTGCCCGTGTGTGTGTGTGTGTGTGTGTGTGTGTGTGTGTGTTTTCGCCTGGAACGAAGCACAAACGCTTCCAAGCACTTGTTCACACACGCTTTTGTAAAGCCGTAGAATAAAATGTGAATTCAATGCTCAAGAGGAGTTCATTCAAATTTAGAATTCAGCGCTGGTGCCAAAACTGTCCATGGTGTATTCTTAGCAGTGTTAAAGCGTACACACACACACACACACACACACACAGTTACTTTCGTAAACACCTCGGCCCCAAACGGACCTGGCTGTGTATCAGTGGAGTCACAAGTGTGTAATTATTCGCTGGTGTGATTAGAGCTGGTTGACGAGCAGCCCTGCGTCCCTGATGACAGAATTTAAATTCCCACTTACGAAGCATCATTAGCATTCAAATGGATCACAATTAAGTCTATTTTATTATTCTTCACCCCCACCCCCCCAACCCCCCGCACACACTCCATTTTTAAAATGAATTTCTGGAGATTATGTACAGTTGCTGCAGGTAAGACAGCTCTCAGGGTTCAGAAGTGCTGCCGTATAAATCCCTAATTAATTTAAAACTCAATATTCAGAATTGTCCAGAGGCGAGGTGGACAGTGCAGGACTCGGTGCTGCTGGGAAACCTGACCACTCTCAATAGAGCTGATGAATTACGTAGCCTGGAAGCTGAACGATGGGTGACAATTCAATAAATTCAAATTCAAATTTTATTTTTCACATACGAAATCATACACAGTACGACATGTAGTGAACTGCTTTTTACGACTGTCTTACATGAAAGAGGAAGAGTAAAAAAAGAAATTGTGTGGACATGAAAAGATAGGGGATATAGTTAAGAAGTATAGGGAAAAATAGGGAAGAAAAAAGTTAAAATGGTAAACTTGAAAATCAACTGTCAGATATGCATATGCAAATATATGTCTATGTATGTATATATAAATATAAAAGTGTAAAAATATAAAAACAAAAAATATATATGTATATATATATATATATATATATATATATATATATATATATATATATATATATATATATATATATATATAGTACAATATAGTATATGTGAGGAATAAAACAATATAAATAAATATATGCATAGACTCTATAATGTACAGAAGATACAGTATATGAATATATGTAGATAAAATGGTCAACATTGAAATGGTGTTCCAAAAGAGTATAGTATGTACAGTGTGCATATGTAAGATAAATATATAAATATATTGTAGAAGTGTATATAAGGCAAAATATAATGTCCAGTTTAACAGGGAGTAAAGTGACAGTGCAGTGCACACACAAAGATGTACAGAGAAGATGTACAGTGAGTGTTACTGTGTGTACAGAGTAGTGCAATATTAGCATGTGCAACAATCAGCTGAGGTAGAATGTTATGTTATGTTGTGTGGGGGTAAGACCAGAGAGTCCAGATCCTAGGTGTACTGGTTGAGGGCCCGAATGGCCTGCGGGAAGAAGCTCCTCCTCATTCTCTCTGTGTTCGCCTTCAAGTAACGGAAACGTTTCCCTGACCTCAACAGAGAGAAGAGTCCATTGTTGGGATGGCTGAGGTCCTTCATAATCTTTCTGGCTTTGGTCCAGCACCGCTTGCTGTATATGGTGTCCAGGTCAGGAAGCTTGGTGCGGATGGTACGCTCGGCTGATCGCACCACCCACTGGAGAGCTTGCCTGTCCTGTTTGGTGCTGTTCCCAAACCAGGCAGTGATACTTCTCATCAGGATGCTCTCAGTGGTGCAGGTGTAGAATGTCTTAGCACCTTTGAGGGCAGTTTAAAGTCCTTCAGGCCTCTGAGATGATAAAGACGCTGCTGGGCCTTCTTCACCAGGGTGTTAACGTGACAGGACCATGTCAGGTCCTGAATGATGTAGACACCTAGGTATCGGAAACTGTCCGCTCTCTCCACTGGGGTCCTGTTGATGGTGAGGGGCCGGTAATTCCTCTCCTGCTTTGTGCTAAAGTCCACTATCAGCTCCTTAGCCTTGCTGATGTTCAGGAGGAGATTGTTGACCTGGCACCATGTCTCCAGGTTTTTAATCTCCTCTAGGTAGGCCGTCTCATCGTTATTGGAGATCAGGCCCACCACCACAGTATCGTCCGCAAACTTCACGATGTTGGTGGAGCTGGAAGTGGCCACACAGTCAAAGGTGTACAGAGAGTACAGCAGGGATACAATATACAATATACAGAATATCCATCCATCCATCCATTTATCTCTTCATCTGTCCACCACCTATCAAGATATCCATTCATTCATCCATGCATAAAAATATACACCCAGATCTCCATTCATACATCCGTGTCCATCCATCCATCCATCCATCCATCCATCCATCCATCCATCAATTTATCTGTCCATCTGTGTGTCAGCACCTGCACTGTGTGCGCGTGTGTGTGCATGTGTGTGTGTGCATGTGTATGCGCGCGTGTGTGTGTGTGTATGTGTGCGTATGTGTGTGCGTGTGTATGTGTGTGTGCGAGTGTGTGCGAGTGTGTGTGTGTGTGTGTGTGTGTGTGTATGTGTGTATGTGTGTGTGTGTGTGTGTGTGTGTGTGACCTGGCACCATGTCTCCAGGTTTTTAATCTCCTCTAGGTAGGCCGTCTCATCGTTATTGGAGATCAGGCCCACCACCACAGTATCGTCCGCAAACTTCACGATGTTGGTGGAGCTGGAAGTGGCCACACAGTCAAAGGTGTACAGAGAGTACAGCAGGGATACAATATACAGAATATCCATCCATCCATCCATTTATCTCTTCATCTGTCCACCACCTATCAAGATATCCATTCATTCATCCATGCATAAAAATATACACCCAGATCGCCATTCATACATCCCTGTGTCCATCCATCCATCCATCCATCCATCCATCCATCAATTTATCTGTCCATCTGTGTGTCAGTTTATGGGCTGATCCATCCATCTATCCATCCACCCAGCTTCATGTTTTGGGCCCATCACTCTATCCATCCATCTTTTCATCAACGCATTGTTCAGTATATAAGCCCACCCATTCATCCATCCATCATCCATCCACCCACACATTCTTCAGTTTATGGGCCCATCCATCTATCTATCTATCCATCCATCCATCCACCCAGCTTCATGTTTTGGGCCCATCACTCTATCCATCCATCTTTTCATCAACACATTTTTCAGTTTATAAGCCTGTCCATCGATCCATCCATCAATTTATCTATCCATCGGTGTGTCAGTTTATGGGCTGATCCATCCATCCATCCATCCATCCATCCATCCATCCACCCAGCTTCATGTTTTGGGCCCATCACTCTATCCATCCATCAACACATTGTTCAGTTTATAAGCCCACCCATTCATCCATCCATCCATCCATCCATCCACCCACACATTCTTTGGTTTATGGGTCCATCCATCCATACATCCATCCACCCATTCTTCAGGTTATGGACCCATCCATCTATCCACCCATTCCTCAGTTTATGGGGCCATTCATTCATTCATTCATTCATTCATTCATTCATTCATTCATTCATTCATTCATTATTCATTCATTCATTCATTCATCAATCTTTGCACTCGTCCATTTGCTTATGTCAGTTCATTTATCCATCCATCCATCCATCCATCCTTCAATTTATTCACCCCTCCATTCACCCTCCATTCATTCATCTTTTTTGTTCATCCATCCATCCATCCATCCATCCATCAGTTCAAGTGCCCATTCATTCATTCATTCATTTATTCTTTCATTCACTCGTCCATCAATCTTTGCACTCTTCCATCCACATGTCCGTCCATCCATTGATTTTTTTTTTCTTTGATCCTGCTCTACTTGAATTTATACATCAAGTCATCAGTCCATCTATTTAATTAATTCACTCATTCACCCATTTATCCTTTCATCAACTGCACGGCACCTTGTATTCACTCTGTTCAATCTGAATGTCGAGATTCTACAGAAACATCCCATAATACTAAAGCAGTGGAAAAATGAAGAATTAAAAACAGTGCACTAGGTGTTTGCATAAGTATTCACCCCCTTGGCTGTGTATCTCAGTTCTGGTACAACCAGCTACCTTAGCGGTCATGACAAAGGGAGGGTGTGAATACTTATGCACGGCTCCGGAGCACCTCCATCTTTTATAGTGTTCCCATTAAAATGTCAGCCATTTGGAATATCCCAAAAGTTTTTAATAGAACCTCAGACAGTTTGAGCTTTGAGTGATAGTCACTGACTGTGTTTGCTAAAACTACTACTACTACTAATAATAATAATGACGTTCAGAAGCTAGTGTTTGAGACACAGCCCGATTCTGAGCAGCTATTTCTGTACGCGACAGACAAGGAAAGCTTTAGGATTACTCTTAATCAGCAATTCCATGCCTGTAGCCTCAAAATAGAAAATAGTGCGCACTTCAGGGAGGAAGATGATGAACATCCGTCACGTTCCTCCAGGAGCCACTTTGCTATTCATATCCCACGGAGATTAGCCGCTGATGAATTGCACCATTAGCTAAACTGGAAGTGAATAAATAAATCTGCAAAACGGCTTAGCGAAATTTAGATTAATGAAAGGTGGCATGTGGCGGTGATTAGCATAACCTTAAAGAAGGCTTGGGGTGGAACGTTGTTTATTTCCCGTAAATCCGGAACACGGACTGAAGCTGAGGAGAAGAAGATTAAAGGAGGAAACATTTAAAGGTGCAGTAGGTAAGATTAGTCATGTTGTTGGAGATTGCATCCCTAATGGTTTAGAACGTGGGTTGGATATTTACATGCTCTTTTATTTGCCCTCTTGAGCTCCACCCCCCCATTAACAACGATGCTTCCTGAAGCTCCGCCCCTAAAGATGTACAGTGGAGTGTGGAAACGTGGAAAACTCGTCAGTGGAGGAAAAATGAACCCAAACAAACGGCCTGCTGTCCGTGACTCTGTGACGGATAATCAGGAAGTGAAAGAAAACAGAGAGAGAGAGAGGGAGGGAGAGAGGGAGAGGGAGAGAGACAGAGGGAGACAGACAGAGAGAGAGAGAGAGAGAGAGGGAGGGAGAGAGGGAGGGAGAGAGGGAGGGAGAGGGAGACAGACACAGAGAGAGAGAGAGAGAGAGAGAGAGAGAGAGGGAGGGAGAGAGGGAGGGAGAGAGGGAGGGAGAGGGAGACAGACAGAGAGAGAGAGAGAGAGAGAGAGAGAGGGAGACAGAGAAAGAGAGAGTGAGATGACAAGAGAAACAACAACAAGCAAACACGATGAGAGAGGGAGGGAGAGAGAGAAAGAGAGAGAGAGAAAGGGAGACAGAGAGAGAGAGAGAGAGGGAGACAGAGAGGGAGAGAGAGGGACAGAGAGAGAGGGAGAGAAAGAGAGAGCGAGCGAGATGACGAGAGAAACAACGACAAACAAACACGATGAGAGAGAGAGAGAGAGAGAGAGAGTGGGACAGGAAAGGAGAAGAAAGTCAGCACCTGCACTGTGTGTGCGTGTGTGTGCATGTGTGTGTATGCGTGTGTATGTGTGTGTGCGCGTGTGTGTGTGTGTGTGTGTGTGTGCGTATGTGTGTGCGTGTGTATGTGTGTGTGTGTGTGTGTGTGTGTGTGTGTGTGTATGTGTGTGTGTGTGTGTGTGTGTGTGTGCTGCTCCTGCTTCTGCAGATTAAAGCAGCCGAGTCACACTGCGGCTCTGTTTTTCACTCAATTTTTTCTCCTTTTTTTTCTTTCTCTCTCTCTCCTTCAGTCTCTCACTTTCAAACTTTCCTTATCCTGTCTCTCTCTCTCATTGTGTTTGTTGATGTTTCTATCTATCTATCTATCTATCTATCTATCTATCTATCTATCTATCTATCTATCTATCTCTCTCTCTCTCTCTCCCTTTTTTCTTTTTTCTTCAGTCTTGCTTATTCTTCTTATTCTACCCTTCACTCCTCTCTCACTTCTTTCCTACAATTCTCCATCTCCAAGTCCACTCTTTCCCATTGCTCTCTTTCTGTCTAACTCACGTTGTCTTCTCTCTTCCTTATTCATTCTCTCTCTCTCTCTCTCTCTCTCTCTCTCTCTCTCATGTTCCTTTCCCTTTTTCATGTTTCAGCCTGGTTCTCTTTTTGTTCTTCTCTTCCTTTTTTTTCCTCCTTCATTTTTCTTCCTTTTTCTTCTCTGTGACTTTATTTACTTTTCTCACATTCTGTCTCATTTCTTCGTCTTTCCGAGTTCCCTCTGTCATTTATTTCTTTCCTTTTTCTTCGGAGGCATTTACACACACACACACACACACACACACTCTCTTTTTTTTTTGCCTTTCTCTTGTTTCTCCCTGCCCCCTCCTGCTCATTCTCTCCTCGTCTCTCTCCCATTCTCATTTTTCTCTTTCTTTCATCATTTCAAGATCTCATGCATCCCCCACATTCAGTCTATCTCCATTTTTCACCCCTTGTTCTTTTTCTCTCTCTTTCCCCTCCTCTTTTTCACTCTTGCTTTCCTTCCTTCCTTTATCCTTCTTCCCTTTTCTCCTTTTTATCTCTCCCTCTTCCCTATGTTTTTTGCTGTCTCACTTGTTCCGTCATGTTTACAGTTTTGCAGCCCTCCCTCTCTCTCTCTTCCTTTCTCTCCCTCTCTCTCTCACTCCCTCTCTCCGTCTCCATGGTAACAGTGACAGTGAGATCAATCACTTGTTGCAGAGTCGCTGCTGCACTCCTCCCTGCTCTGTTTCCTGATGTCACGGCACTGTAAGGAAGCCACAGTATGCTTTTACTCAGGATGTTATGTGAGTTATCGATCCGACATCAGCGAGGGTTGAAGTTTACCGTGTTCTCGTCTGGATTCAATCCTCCAGACGCAATACTGCCTCGTTTCTATGCAAATGAGGCACATCATTTAAATATTAAAATCGAGCTAGCGCTGAATGTTCTGAATTTAAATACTTTATAAATCTGAATCGTGGCATCCTCTCATACAGCGTCACAGACGGCTGAAATTCCCTCAAATAACTAACTTAATTCTATGTTAGTCCACCATGATGATCTCCTCGTCATGGCACCTGTTAGTGGGTGGGATATATTAGACAGCAAGTCAACATTTTGTCCTCAAAGTTGATGTTAGAAGCAGGAAAAATGGACAAGTGTAAGGATTTGAGCTTCGAGTTTGATGAAGGGCCAAATTGTGATGGCTAGACCACTGGATCAGAACATCTCCAAAACTGCAGCTCTTGTGGGGTGTTCCCGGTCTGCAGTGGTCAGTATCTATCAAAAGTGGTCCAAGGAAGGAACAGTGGTGAACCGGAGACGGGGTCATGGGCGGTCAAGGCTCACTGATAGACGTGGGGGGCGAAGACTGGCCCGTGTGATCCGATCCAACAGACGAGCTACTGTTGATCAAACTGCTGAAGAAGTTAATGCTGGTTCTGATAGAAAGGTGTCAGAATACACAGTGCAGGACGGGTCAGCAAAAGGTGGACCAGCACTATATTAAGCATATATTAGGCACTATATTGGTCATAATATTTTGCCTGATGTTTACATTATTTGTTGATGGATTCTGAAGTTACTACTTCGCATGTCTGCATTTATAAACATGCTAGTATTGTGAAAGGTCCACTGTCTGCTCTGTGTAAATATTATTTTCATCTGCATGGGAGCATCATCAGCATTAAAGGGAAACTCATAAGACACATGAAATATAAAATATATCTAATACACTATATTGGCAAAAGTTTTGGGACATCTGCCTTCACATGCACATGAATATAATATGGAGTTGTCCCGCCCTCTGCAGCTATAACAGCTTCAACTCTTCTGGGAAGTCTTTCCACAAGGTTTAGGAGTCTGTTTATGGGAATTTTGGACCATTCCTCTAGAAGAAGTGCATTTGTGAGGTCAGGCACTGATGTTGGACGAGAAGGTCTGACTCACAGTCTCCACTCTTAATTCATCCCAAAGGTGTTCTATGGGGTTGAGGTCAGGACTCTGTGCAGGCCAGTGAAGTTCCTCCACACCAAACTCACTCATCCATGTCTTTATGGACCTTGCTTTGGTCACTGGTGTACAGTCATGCTGGAACAGGAAGGGGTCATCCCCAAACTGTTCCCACAAAGAGCATGAAATTGTCCAAAATGTCTTGGTATGAAGCTGAAGCATTAAGAGTTCCTTTCACTGGAACTAAGGGGCCGAGTCCAACCCCTGAAAAACAACTCAATGATTTGGAGCAGTGTCCCAATACTTTTGGTAATATAAGTGTATGCTCAGTGATTCTTGCTTATTTATCAGTTGCTCCTGTAGTTTTGTTATTTCTATGTTTCACCTAATTCTTTTTAGTATTTGAACTATTATACAGCAGCTAGAGGAGTAGCTAAATAATCTTGTTAGTTGTTTAAAAGCTAAACATAAAGTCCCAACAGAACCGAGTCAGCTCGGTTTTATACAGAACAGCAGTAATGTTCGCCGCTGCTGCTGCTGTACACAAAAGGACAATAATGAAATTTCAGAGCAGCATCAAATTGTTTCTGTTTAATAAAAAAGATAGATCCAATTGAATTTAAATGTAATTCAGCGTCTGGACAAAAGCACAGCTGCAATTCCCACTTTTAGATAAGACTTTATTAAACATTGTGTACAAAAACGTTTATTATTTTATTTTAAGCAGGCAAAAGAAACATGAAGCATTTTTGTCAGCCCTTTAATACAGTCACCATATCAACCAAAGAACCAGCATGCCATCTTTATAAAGCCCTCACTCTCTTCTCTTTTCACTAAACCAGCTTCAGAGTTCTCTCTGGAGTTTGACGTCTAATTGTGAGATTAGTGAGTCAAAGCGAGTGCAGCACACTTCCTGTACTGATTACCATTCCAACAAACCTCTGAATATCTGAAAAATCTCAACTACGGACCATGCTGTTTCCTCAGCCATGTGTGGAAACG
The DNA here is from genome assembly GCF_019097595.1 of Hemibagrus wyckioides. Classification (NCBI taxonomy): domain Eukaryota; kingdom Metazoa; phylum Chordata; class Actinopteri; order Siluriformes; family Bagridae; genus Hemibagrus; species Hemibagrus wyckioides. Next base: position 15,796,060 of record NC_080738.1, on the reverse strand, counting down.
AATACTGATTAAATTCCTTAAATACTTAATTACTACTGAAAACCGTAAGGGAAATCCAAATGGATACAGAAAATCAAAAGAAAACACACTCACTGACTTTATCATCAAACACCAGCATTCTCCATCAAACACCAGCATTCATTCTCCATCAAACACCAACATTCTCCATCCACCAGCATTCATTCTCCATCAAACACCAGGATTCTCCATCAAACACCAACATTCATTCTACATCAAACACCAGCATTCTCAATCAAACACCAGCATTCATTCTCCATCAAACACCAGGATTCTCCATCAAACACCAGCATTCATTCTCCATCAAACACCAGCATTCTCAATCAAACACCAGCAATCATTCTCCATCAAACACCAGCATTCTCCATCAAACAACAACATTCATTCTCCATCAAACAACAACATTCATTCTCCATCAAACAACAACATTCATTCTCCATCAAACAACATTCTCCATCAAACACCAGCATTCTCCATCAAACACCAGCATTCATTCTCCATCAAACACCAGCATTCATTCTCCATCAAACACCAACATTCATTCTCCATCAAACAACATTCTCCATCAAACACCAGCATTCTCCATCAAACACCAGCATTCTCCATCAAACAACAACATTCTCCATCAAACACCAGCATTCATTCTCCATCAAACACCAACATTCATTCTCCATCAAACAACATTCTCCATCAAACACCAGCATTCTCCATCAAACACCACCATTCTCCATCAAACACCAGCATTCTCCATCAAACACCAGCATTCATTCTCCATCAAACACCAACATTCATTCTCCATCAAACAACATTCTCCATCAAACACCAGCATTCTCCATCAAACACCACCATTCTCCATCAAACACCAGCATTCTCCATCAAACACCAGCATTCATTCTCCATCAAACACCAACATTCATTCTCCATCAAACAACATTCTCCATCAAACACCAGCATTCTCCATCAAACACCAGCATTCTCCATCAACCAGCATTCATTCTCCATCAAACACCAGCATTCTCCATCAAACAACAGCATTCTCTATCAAACACCAGGATTCTCCATCAAACACCAACATTCATTCTCCATCAAACACCAGCATTCTCCATCAAACACCAGCATTCTCCATCAAACACCAGCATTCTCCATCAAACACCAGCATTCTCCATCAAACAACAACATTCTCCATCAAACACCAGCATTCTCCGTCAAACACCAGCATTCTCCATCGAACAACAGTATTCTCTATCAAACACCAGGATTCTCCATCAAACACCAACATTCATTCTCCATCAAACACCAACATTCTCCATTAAACACCAGCATTCATTCTCCATCAAACAACAACATTCTCCATCAAACAACATTCTCCATCAAACACCAGCATTCTCCATCAAACACCAGCATTCTCCATCAAACACCAACATTCTCCATCAAACACCAGCATTCTCCATCAAACACCAACATTCTCCATCAAACACCGGCATTCTCCATCAAACACCAACATTCTCCATCAAACACCAGCATTCATTCTCTGTCAAACACCAGCATTCTCCATCAAACACCAGCATTCATTCTCCATCAAACACCAGCATTCTCCATCATTCATCACCAAAAATTCTCCATGAAACACCAGCATTCTCCATCAAACACCAGCATTCTCCATCAAACACCAGCATTCTCTATCAAACACCAGCATTCTCCATCAAACACCAGCATTCTCTATCATTGATCACCAGCATTCTCCATCAAACACCAGCATTCTCCATGAAACACCAGCATTCTCCATCAAACACCAGCATTCTCTATCATTGATCACCAGCATTCTCCATGAAACACCAGCATTCTCTATCAAACACCAGCATTCTCCATCAAACACCAACATTCATTCTCCATCAAACACCAGCTTTCTCCATCAAACACCAGCATTCTCCATCAAACAACAGCATTCTCTATCAAACACCAGCATTCTCCATCAAACACCAACATTCATTCTCCATCAAACACCAGCTTTCTCCATCAAACACCAGCATTCTCCATCAAACACCAGCATTCTCCATCAAACACCAGCATTCTCCATCAAACACCAACATTCTCCATCAAACACCAGTATTCTCTATCAAACACCAGCATTCTCCATCAAACACCAGCATTCTCCATCAAACAACAACATTCTCTATCAAACACCAGGATTCTCCATCAAACACCAGCATTCATTCTCCATCAAACACCAACATTCTCCATCCACCAGCATTCATTCTCCATCAAACACCAGCATTCTCCATCAAACAACAGCATTCTCTATCAAACACCAGCATTCTCCATCAAACACCAACATTCATTCTCCATCAAACACCAGCATTCTCCATCAAACACCAACATTCTCCATCAAACAACAGCATTCTCTATCAAACACCAGCATTCTCCATCAAACACCAGCATTCTCCATCAAACACCAGCATTCTCCATCAAACACCAGTATTCTCTATCAAACACCAGCATTCTCCATAAAACAACAACATTCTCTATCAAACACCAGGATTCTCCATCAAACACCAGCATTCTCCATCAAACACCAGCATTCTCCATCAAACACCAACATTCTCCATCAAACACCAGTATTCTCTATCAAACACCAGCATTCTCCATCAAACACCAGCATTCTCCATCAAACAACAACATTCTCCATCAAACACCAACATTCATTCTCCATCAAACACCAGCATTCTCCATCAAACACCAGCATTCATTCTCCATCAAACACCAACATTCTCCATCCACCAGCATTCATTCTCCATCAAACACCAGGATTCTCCATCAAACACCAACATTCATTCTCCATCAAACACCAGCATTCTCCATCAAACACCAGCATTCTCCATCAAACACCAGCATTCTCCATCAAACACCAGCATTCATTCTCCATCAAACACCAACATTCTCCATCCACCAGCATTCATTCTCCATCAAACACCAGCATTCTCCATCAAACACCAGCATTCATTCTCCATCAAACACCAACATTCATTCTCCATCAAACAACATTCTCCATCAAACACCAGCATTCTCCATCAAACACCAGCATTCTCCATCAAACACCAGCATTAATTCTCCATCAAACACCAGCATTCTCCATCAAACAACAGCATTCTCTATCAAACACCAGCATTCTCCATCAAACACCAACATTCATTCTCCATCAAACACCAGCTTTCTCCATCAAACACCAGCTTTCTCCATCAAACACCAGTATTCTCCATCAAACACCAGCATTCTCCATCAAACACCAACATTCTCCATCAAACACCAGTATTCTCTATCAAACACCAGCATTCTCCATCAAACACCAGCATTCTCCATCAAACAACAACATTCTCTATCAAACACCAGGATTCTCCATCAAACACCAGCATTCATTCTCCATCAAACACCAACATTCTCCATCCACCAGCATTCATTCTCCATCAAACACCAGCATTCTCCATCAAACAACAGCATTCTCTATCAAACACCAGCATTCTCCATCAAACACCAACATTCATTCTCCATCAAACACCAGCATTCTCCATCAAACACCAACATTCTCCATCAAACACCAGCATTCTCCATCAAACACCAGCATTCATTCTCCATCAAACACCAACATTCTCCATCCACCAGCATTCATTCTCCATCAAACACCAGCATTCTCCATCAAACAACAGCATTCTCTATCAAACACCAGCATTCTCCATCAAACACCAACATTCATTCTCCATCAAACACCAGCATTCTCCATCAAACACCAACATTCTCCATCAAACACCAGCATTCTCCATCAAACACCAGCATTCATTCTCCATCAAACACCAACATTCTCCATCCACCAGCATTCATTCTCCATCAAACACCAGCATTCTCCATCAAACAACAGCATTCTCTATCAAACACCAGCATTCTCCATCAAACACCAACATTCATTCTCCATCAAACACCAGCATTCTCCATCAAACACCAGCATTCTCCATCAAACACCAGTATTCTCTATCAAACACCAGCATTCTCCATCAAACAACAACATTCTCCATCAAACACCAGCATTCATTCTCCATCAAACAACATTCTCCATCAAACACCAGCATTCTCCATCAAACACCAGCATTCTCTATCATTGATCACCAGCATTCTCCATCATTCATCACCAAAAATTCTCCATGAAACACCAGCATTCTCCATCAAACACCAACATTCTCCATCAAACAACAGGATTCTCCATCAAACACCAGCATTCATTCTCCATCAAACACCAATATTCTCCATCAAACACCAGCATTCTCTATCAAACACCAGGATTCTCCATCAAACACCAACATTCATTCTCCATCAAACACCAGCATTCTCCATCAAACACCAGCATTCTCCATCAAACACCAGCATTCTCCATCAAACACCAGCATTCTCCATCAAACAACAACATTCTCCATCAAACACCAGCATTCTCCGTCAAACACCAGCATTCTCTATCGAACAACAGCATTCTCTATCAAACACCAGGATTCCCCATCAAACACCAACATTCATTCTCCATCAAACACCAACATTCTCCATTAAACACCAGCATTCATTCTCCATCAAACAACAACATTCTCCATCAAACAACATTCTCCATCAAACACCAGCATTCTCCATCAAACACCAGCATTCTCCATCAAACACCAACATTCTCCATCAAACACCAGCATTCTCCATCAAACACCAACATTCTCCATCAAACACCGGCATTCTCCATCAAACACCAACATTCTCCATCAAACACCAGCATTCATTCTCTGTCAAACACCAGCATTCTCCATCAAACACCAGCATTCATTCTCCGTCAAACACCAGCATTCTCCATCATTCATCACCAAAAATTCTCCATGAAACACCAGCATTCTCCATCAAACACCAGCATTCTCCATCAAATACCAGCATTCTCTATCAAACACCAGCATTCTCCATCAAACACCAGCATTCTCTATCATTGATCACCAGCATTCTCCATCAAACACCAGCATTCTCCATCAAACACCAGCATTTTCTATCATTGATCACCAGCATTCTCCATGAAACACCAGCATTCTCCATGAAACACCAGCATTCTCCATGAAACACCAGCATTCTCCATCAAACACCGGCATTCTCTATCATTGATCACCAGCATTCTCTGACATTTAACGCCAAAGTTATACACCAAATCATACATCATTCAACACCAACATTCTCCATCAAACACCAACATTCATTCTCCATCAAACACCAGCATTCTCCATCAAACACCAGCATTCTCCATCAAACACCAGCATTCATTCTCCGGGAACGCCAGCATCCTCCATCAAACACCAACATTCATTCTCCATCAAACACCAGCATTCTCCATCAAACACCAGCATTCTCCATCAAACACCAGCATTCATTCTCCGGGAACGCCAGCATCCTCCATCAAACACCAGCATTCTCCATCAAACACCAGGATTCTCCATCAAACACCAACATTCATTCTCCATCAAACACCAGCATTCTCCATCAAACACCAGCATTCTCCATCAAACACCAGCATTCTCCATCAAACACCAGCATTCTCTATCATTGATCACCAGCATTCTCCATCAAACACCAGCATTCTCCATCAAACACATGCATTCATTCTCCATCAAACACCAGCATTCATTCTCCATCAAACACCAGCATTCTCTATCAAACACCAACATTCTCCATCAAACACCAGCATTCTCTATCAAACACCAGCATTCTCCATCAAACACCAGCATTCTCTATCATTGATCACCAGCATTCTCCATCATTCATCACCAAAAATTCTCCATGAAACACCAGCATTCTGCATCAAACACCAACATTCTCCATCAAACACCAGGATTCTCCATCAAACACCAACATTCTCCATCATTGATCACCAGCATTCTCCATCAAACACCAGCATTCTCCATCAAACACCAGCATTCTCCATGAAACACACGCATTCATTCTCCGTCAAACACCAGCATTCTCCATCAAACACCAGCATTCATTCTCCGTCAAACACCAGCATTCTCCATCAAACACCAACATTCTCCATCAAACACCAGTATTCTCTATCAAACAACAGCATTCTCCATCAAACACCAGGATTCTCCATCAAACACCAGCATTCATTCTCTGTCAAACACCAGCATTCTCCATCATTCATCACCAAAAAGTCTCCATGAAACACCAGCATTCTCCATCAAACACCAGCATTCTCCATCAAACACCAGCATTCTCTATCTGACACCAGCATTCTCCATCAAACACCAGCATTCTCCATCTTTCATCACCAAAAATTCTCCATGAAACACCAGCATTCTCCATCAAACACCAGCATTCTCCATCAAACATCAGCATTCTCTATCAAACACCAGCATTCTCCATCAAACACCAGCATTCTCTATCATTGATCACCAGCATTCTCCATCAAACACCAGCATTCTCCATGAAACACCGGCATTCTCCATCAAACACCGGCATTCTCCATCAAACACCAGTATTCTCTATCATTGATCACCAGCATTCTCCATCAAACACCAGCATTCTCTATCATTGATCACCAGCATTCTCCATCAAACACCAGCATTCTCCATGAAACACCGGCATTCTCCATCAAACACCGGCATTCTCCATCAAACACCAGTATTCTCTATCAAACACCAGCATTCTCCATCAAACAACAACATTCTCCATCAAACACCAGCATTCTCCATCAAACACCAACATTCTCCATCAAACAACAACATTCTCCATCAAACAACAACATTCTCCATCAAACACCAGCATTCTCCATCAAACAACAACATTCTCTATCATTGATCACCAGCATTCTCCATCAAACAACAACATTCTCTATCATTGATCACCAGCATTCTCCATCAAACACCGGCATTCATTCTCCATCAAACACCAGCATTCTCTATCATTGATCACCAGCATTGTCCATCAAACACCAACATTCTCCATCAAACAACAACATTCTCCATCAAACACCAGCATTCTCCATCAAACACCAGCATTCTCTATCATTGATCACCAGCATTCTCCATCAAACAACAACATTCTCCATCAAACACCAGCATTCTCTATCAAACACCAGCATTCTCTATCATTGATCACCAGCATTCTCCATCAAACACCGGCATTCATTCTCCATCAAACACCAGCATTCTCTATCATTGATCACCAGCATTGTCCATCAAACACCAACATTCTCCATCAAACACCAGCATTCTCCATCAAACACCAACATTCTCTATCATTGATCACCAGCATTCTCCATCATTCATCACCAAAAATTCTCCATGAAACACCAGCATTCTCCATGAAACACCAGCATTCTCCATCAAACACCAGCATTCTCTGACATTTAACACCAAAGTTATACACCAAATCATACATCATTCAACACCAACATTCTCCATCAAACACCAGCTTTGTCCAGCACTCAACACCAACATTATACATAATTCAACTCCAACATGTCAAACACAGATGTATCATTTAACATCATTCAGTACCAACCTGGTGCTTACCAAACACCATCCTGCTTAACACCAGCATCCTCCAAACAAGACTGCACAGATTTTACTGGAGGAACTTTAGCAGTAACACTTGTATCTGTGAAGGAAGGTTAAAAATGTGTTATTTATGTGTTTCTAGGCTTCAATTTCAAACTCATTATGTGTAATTCTGCATTGAACCACATCCAAATACTCGCAGGACTGATTGCAATTCAGCAAACCTCTGCGTATCAGCAATAGAAAAAAAGCCGAGTGTGGGCCTGGCTGTTTCCTCAGGCATATTGGAATAGCGATGAGCTCCGTTTGAATACTGATCTGTTTCTCATTTCGTCTTCTGAGACTGTTCTCTTCTGTTCTACTGTTACCCTATTTGACTCTCTTTTTGGCTTATTGATCTGTTCATTCAGTTGTCTTATTGAGGATATTTTCTTCACAGCCTCCGAGGGGAAAATATAGCTCTATTGGAATTTTGTTTTTTTTTTCTTTCTCTCTCTCACCTGAATGTGTGAATTGTACAGTAACTCAACAAGTACAGAGCTTTGGCTTTTTATCCCTCGCTCTCCTGCTCAAATTCACAATTACTTCTGACCATTTTATTTTTTACAGATTTTTCATAATCCATAAGCATCTTCGGTGTCTTCCTTTTTACTCTCGGTGACTCAGAGAGAAATCCCATTGTTCCTTAATCGTCACGCTGAAGCCACAATTTTATTTCCAGTGTAATCTTTTGTGGAATAAAGCTCAAAGGGCAGAAATAGCTCCTTTTGTGAAGAGCGAAATTAGAGTAAGAAAGAAGATTGCGAGAGGGTGTAGGTGAGGGAGAGGGAGAGAGAGAGAGAGAGAGAAATGACATTAGATGAACAGATTTTAATCTGTGGTGTTTCTGACAGTGTTTTGTGAGCAAGTCACGGATGAAGCTAATTGACGTTCATTGATATTCAACAAATGTTCCTCTACATCAGAGACGCTGGAGAAACTGTTAACCAGAAAGATGATTGATTTAAAACACAGAGTTTTGGTGGTTTATGGATGAATGTTGTGGTCTGTTGATGGGGAAAAGGTGGTGTGTTTGATGCCAGAATGTTAGTAGTAGTTAATGCAGAGTGGTGTGGGGGTCTCTCCTGGACCACAATGTTTGTTCCAGATGGTATCACAGTGTGTTTGTGTTTCACAGTGAATGGGAATTTCTTCATTATTGTGTGAGTGTAGAGTGTTGAGTGTAGATATTCCAGGATATATGACTGGATTGCTGTTGGTGGTATTGAAAATAGAATGTTGGTGTTTGATAATGAAGAATATTTGAGGTCTTGGATTAAGAATGATGGTGTGGTGTCCAGTAATGAAGATTGTTGGTATTTAATGCATTTTAATGAAGTTGAGGTTTAAAGATGGGCAGTGTTGGTGCTTCATGATGGAAAATGTTGCTGTGTATTGGTGGATGTTGGTGTTGGCTGGTGTTTGATAGATGGTATTGATGTTTAATGCTGGTGGATGCTGGTGTTGACTGGTAATTGATGATTTTGGTGTTCAGTGCTGGTGGATGCTGGTGTTGGTTGTTGTTTGATGATTTTGGTGTTTAATGCTGGTGAATGTTGGTTGGTAATTGATGATTTTGGTGTTTAATCCTGGTGGATTTGGTGTTGGTTGGTAATTGATGATTTTGGTGTTTAATACTGGTGAATGTTGCTGTTGGTTGGTAATTGATGCTTTTGGTGTTTAATCCTGGTGGATTTTGGTGTTGGTTGGTAATTGATGGATGATTTTGGTGTTTAATACTGGTGAATGTTGCTGTTGGTTGGTAATTGATGATTCTGGTGTTTAATCCTGGTGGATTTTGGTGTTGGTTGGTAATTGATGATTTTGGTGTTCAGTGCTGGTGGATGCTGGTGTTGGTTGTTCTTTGATGATTTTGGTGTTTAATGCTGGTGAATGTTGGTGTTGGTTGTTCTTTGATGATTTTGGTGTTTAATGCTGGTGAATGTTGGTGTTGGTTGTTGTTTGATGATTTTGGTGTTTAATGCTGGTGAATGTTGGTGTTGGTTGTTTGATGATTTTGGTGTTTAATGCTGGTGAATGGTGATGGTTGTTTGATGATTTTGGTGTTTAATGCTGGTGAATGTTGGTGATGGTTGTTTTATGATTTTGGTGTTTAATGCTGGTGAATGTTGGTGATGGTTGTTTTATGATTTTGGTGTTTAATGCTGGTGAATGTTGGTGTTGGTTGTTGTTTGATGATTTTGGTGTTTAATGCTGGTGAATGTTGGTGATGGTTGTTTTATGATTTTGGTGTTTAATGCTGGTGAATGTTGGTGTTGGTTGTTTTATGATTTTGGTGTTTAATGCTGGTGAATGTTGGTGTTGGTTAGTTGTGGAAGATGCTTGTGTTTAATGATGGAGAATGTCTGTGTTTGTTGAATAACAGTGGTGAATATCAGCATGTTAACAGAGAAAGTTAATGGTGGATAACCACTGGTGTGTGTAACTAAAGAACTTCCTCCATGTCTTACATTTCCAACTTTGTTACTTTGTTACTGCCTCCTCTCACTAGGTGCATAATTATCCAAGGACATTTCCATCCCCGATAGCAAAATATAATGGCTCTGTGGGCTGGTTGTGTAAGAATCTGAAATAAAACTGTCTTTAATGCATGTATTGTGCGCAACAGGGTATTGTTAAGAGCACTCAGTGTGTAATCATACATCCCTCTCTCTTTTTCTCACTCTTTCTCTCTTCCTCTCTTTCGCTCTCCAGCCGTTCCGGTCCTTCATTTTTTGAAACGGAAATGTCAAGAGTGTCTAATAACGTCAGAGCATTTGCATCACTCGCTATTCAGGGAAAATGAAGCATGCAGGTCTAGCAAGAATTCTATGCACAGTCAAAGTACATACACACCTCCACGCTCTCTCCTTCCTCCTCTCTTTTATTTGTCATGAAATGGTTTCTTAGTCCCAAAATTAAAAAATAATTGTGTCATTAATTTAGCATCGATGAATGCAAGGTCTAGACTCAATGCAGAACCCATTCTCTTTCTCGCCCATTCTAAATTGATATTTTTCCTGTCTACCCCTCACTCTGGAACATTATTAGTGTTAAATAGAGCATCTTTCTTGTGTAATGTTCCCAGAATTTGTATGAAACAACATAATTAGGACAAATACACATGTTCCAGACAGTATGTCTGAACAAACACTCTGAAGTAGACAATCATACGTTTTACAAGCCTGTAAAATGGAAAAATTACAGGAAAAGTCGTTTAAAGCTTTTTAATGGTGCCACACAGTGTTCCTGACACAAAATATGACCCTTCAGGAGAACAAGAATACCAGAACAAAGCAGAAATAAAAGAGATAGAAGAGAAAGGGGACATCTTCAGCACTCAGTGTGAAAACTAAAGATGAAAAAATGAAATCTATACATTAAATTTCACAGAATCTAAACCAGATGTTTAGCCTATTGTCATTTTCTTATAATCAATTCAATTCAATTCATCAGTTCAGGTCATCATTTTTTCCCCAAAACATGGCATATCTTTTCTCCGTCATCCATAAAACACCAGCACTGTTCCAACCATCACCAGAATTCTCAACAAAACACTAATGCTCTCCATTAAACACCAACATTCACCAAATAAACACCAGCGTTCTCAACAAAACACTACTGCTCTCCATTAAACACCAACATTCACCAAATAAACACCAGCGTTCTCAACAAAACACTAATGCTCTCCATTAAACACCAACATTCACCAAATAAACACCAGCGTTCTCAACAAAACACTAATGCTCTCCATTAAACACCAACATTCACCAAATAAACACCAGCGTTCTCAACAAAACACTAATGCTCTCCATTAAACACCAACATTCACCAAATAAACACCAGCGTTCTCAACAAAACACTAATGCTCTCCATTAAACACCAACATTCACCAAATAAACACCAGCGTTCTCAACAAAACACTAATGCTCTCCATTAAACACCAACATTCACCAAATAAACACCAGCGTTCTCAACAAAACACTAAGGCTCTCCATTAAACACCATCATTCACCAAATAACACCAGCGTTCTCAACAAAACACTAATGCTCTCCATTAAACACCAACATTCACCAAATAAACACCAGCGTTCTCAACAAAACACTAATGCTCTCCATTAAACACCAACATTCACCAAATAAACACCAGCGTTCTCAACAAAACACTAATGCTCTCCATTAAACACCAACATTCACCAAATAAACACCAGCGTTCTCAACAAAACACTAATGCTCTATCATACACCAACATTCACCAAATAAACACCAGCATCCTCAACAAAACACTAATGCTCTCCATTAAACCCCAACATTCACCAAATAAACACCAGCATCCTCAACAAAACACTAATGCTCTCCATTAAACCCCAACATTCACCACATCCCACAGTACAGTGTTTCAGCAGATGTTTCTTGTGTAAGCTCCATTTCAGGATGCAGGAAACTTCTGGAAACTGCATTTTAATAGATTTCTAAAGGCCAAAGCTTTTAAAGTGTTTAAGTTTAAGAGTGTGTTGTTTGATATTCCAGAGCAATCTCAGCCAGTAACAACTCCTTATAATGCCATCTTACTCAGAGTTATTGCTTTCTTAAAGTTAATTATATTTTACAGAAATGTGTAAAGTGTGAAGCATACACATGACTGTTTACTCACACACAAATTGAGGTTGAAGAAAGATTAATCTCCTAATTATTAATGAAAATCTCATTTCAATTCCAGTGTTTTTTTTTTATTTATTTCATTTCACTGAAACAGCAATCAAATACAGTTAATTACAATTTACTTAATTTAATCCGCTGCTATGAAAATGGTTTGCATTTCTAATGAGGGCCTGGAATATGTGGGTTATATAAGCATCAGATGGTGAGTGTTGGTGTTTGAAGGAGAATGTTAATGTTTAAGATGAGGAACATTGGTGTGTATTGGTGAGTGTTGGTGTTTGGTGGAGCGTGTTGGTGTTTGATGGTGAGTGTTGATGTTTGTTGGTGAGTGTTGGTGAGTGTTGGTGTTTGTTGGTGAATGTTGGTGTTTGTTGGTGAGTGTTGGTGTTTGTTGGTGAATGTTGGTGAGTGTTGGTGTTTGGTGGAGTGTGTTGGTGTTTGATGGTGAGTGTTGGGGGGTGTTGGTGAATGTTGGTGTTTGTTGGTGAATGTTGGTGAATGTTGGTGTTTGTTGGTGAATGTTGGTGAATGTTGGTGAGTGTTGGTGTTTGGTGGAGTGTGTTGGTGTTTGTTGGTGAATGTTGGTGTGTGATGGTGAGTGTTGGTGTTTGATGGTGAATGTTGGTGTGTGATGGTGAGTGTTGGTGAATGTTGGTGAATGTTGGTGTGTGATGGTGAGTGTTGGTGTTTGATGGTGAATGTTGGTGTGTGATGGTGAGTGTTGGTGAATGTTGGTGTTTGTTGGTGAATGTTGGTGAGTGTTGGTGTTTGGTGGAGTGTGTCGGTGTTTGTTGGTGAGTGTTGGTGAATGTTGGTGTTTGTTGGTGTGTGATGGTGAGTGTTGGTGTTTGTTGGTGTTTGTTGGTGAATGTTGGTGAATGTTGGTGAGTGTTGGTGAATGTTGGTGTTTGTTGGTGAATGTTGGTGAGTGTTGGTGTTTGGTGGAGTGTGTTGGTGTTTGTTGGTGAATGTTGGTGTGTGATGGTGAGTGTTGGTGTTTGTTGGTGAATGTTGGTGTTTGTTGGTGAATGTTGGTGAGTGTTGGTGTTTGGTGGAGTGTGTTGGTGTTTGATGGTGAGTGTTGGTGAATGTTGGTGTGTGTTGGTGAGTGTTGGTGTTTGATGGAGTGTGTTGGTGTTTGATGGAGTGTGTTGGTGTTTGTTGGTGAATGTTGGTGAGTGTTGGTGTGTAATGGTGAGTGTTGGTGTGTGATGGTGAGTGTTGGTGTTTGTTGGTGAGTGTTGGTGTGTGATGGTGAGTGTTGGTGTTTGTTGGGGTGGGTTGGTGTTTGTTGGTGAGTGTTGGTGTGTGATGGTGAGTGTTGGTGTTTGTTGGTGTGGGTTGGTTTGTGTTGGTGTGGGTTGGTGTTTGTTGGTGAGTGTTGGTGTGGGTTGGTGTGTGATTGTTGGTGTTTGTTGGTGTGGGTTGGTGTTTGTTGGTGAGTGTTGGTGAGTGTTGGTGTGGGTTGGTGTGTGATGGTGAGTGTTGGTGTTTGTTGGTGTTTGTTGGTGAGTGTTGGTGAGTGTTGATGTGTGTTGGTGTGTGATGGTGAGTGTTGGTGTTTGTTGGTACTTGATAGTGACTGTGTGAGCTGGTACGTGTTGGTGTTTGTTGGTGAATGTTGGTGTGGGTTGGTGTGTGATGGTGAGTGTTGGTGTTTGTTGGTGTTTGTCGGTGACTGTTGGTGAGTGTTGATGTGTGTTGGTGTGTGATGGTGAGTGTTGGTGTTTGTTGGTACTTGATAGTGACTGTGTGAGCTGGTACGTGTTGGTGTTTGTTGGTGAGTGTTGGTGTGGGTTGGTGTTTGTTGGTGAGTGTTGGTGTGGGTTGGTGTTTGTTGGTGAGTGTTGGTGAGTGTTGGTGTGGGTTGGTGTTTGTTGGTGAGTGTTGGTGTGGGTTGGTGTGTGATGGTGAGTGTTGGTGTTTGTTGGTGTTTGTTGGTGAGTGTTGATGTGTGTTGGTGTGTGATGGTGAGTGTTGGTGTTTGTTGGTACTTGATAGTGACTGTGTGAGCTGGTACGTGTTGGTGTTTGTTGGTGAATGTTGGCATTTGTTGGTGAGTGTTGGTGTTTGATGCAGAATGTTAATGTTTAAGATGGTAAAAGTTGGTGTTTGAAGGTGAATGTTTACTGTTTGATGGAGAAGATGAGGAATGAGGAATGTTAGAGATGAGGAATGCTGGTGTTAGATGGTTGAATGTTGGTGTTTGATAGTAAATGTTGGTGTTAGATGGTTGAATGTTGGTGTTTGATGGTAAATGTTGGTGTTAGATGGTTGAATGTTGGTGTTTGATGGTAAATGTTGGTGTTAGATGGTTGAATGTTGGTGTTTGATAGTAAATGTTGGTGTTAGATGGTTGAATGTTGGTGTTTGATAGTAAATGTTGGTGTTAGATGGTTGAATGTTGGTGTTTGATGGTAAATGTTGGTGTTTGATAGTAAATGTTGGTGTTGGATGGTGAATGTTGGTGTTTGATAGTAAATGTTGGTGTTTGATGGTTGAATGTTGGTGTTTGATGGTAAATGTTGGTGTTAGATGGTTGAATGTTGGTGTTTGATGGTTGAATGTTGGTGTTAGATGGTAAATGTTGGTGTTTGATGGTGAATGTTTACTGTTTGATGGAGAAGATGAGGAATGTTAAAGATGAGAAATGTTGGTGTTTGATGGTAAATGTTGGTGTTTGATGGTTGAATGTTGGTGTTTGATGGTAAATGTTGGTGTTAGATGGTTGAATGTTGGTGTTTGATAGTAAATGTTGGTGTTAGATGGTTGAATGTTGGTGTTTGATGGTAAATGTTGGTGTTTGATGGTAAATGTTGGTGTTAGATGGTTGAATGTTGGTGTTTGATGGTAAATGTTGGTGTTTGATGGTAAATGTTGGTGTTTGATGGTTGAATGTTGGTGTTAGATGGTAAATGTTGGTGTTTGATGGTGAATGTTTACTGTTTGATGGAGAAGATGAGGAATGTTAAAGATGAGAAATGTTGGTGTTTGATGGTAAATGTTGGTGTTTGATGGTAAATGTTGGTGTTAGATGGTTGAATGTTGGTGTTTGCTGGTGTTTGATGTTCAAGGGTAAGTGTTGGTGTTTGATGGAGAAGATGAGGAATGTTAAAGAATGTTAAGGTGTTTGATGGTAAATGAAAGATTGTAGATTGTTGTAAGAGCATAGAGACTCTGTTTTCTTCTTGTATTGGTAACACTAATGAGTCCCAGCTGAAAATAATAATCGGGAGATAAATATCGCAGTCACGCTCAGCAACGTTGATCACTGTTTGTACGTGTGTGTGTGTGTGTGTGTGTGTGTTACACCACAAAGGATAAACACCCTTCATCCCGCGAATTAGCCTCAGCCATGTCAAAACAAAAGGATATCGATCGTCCCCACGTTTCAGTCAGTCTAATGAGATTTCATTTATTCCATTTATTTCCTGCTTATCAGACGGTGAAGCCACATTGTATTGAATGGCCTCTGTGCTGTTGTTTATCATTCAGAATATTGTTTACCTCGACAGTTATTGCTTTTTGCTCTGAAATATTGTCTTTATGGCGTAATGTGTTATGTGAATCTGCAATTCAGGATTCTATTAGTTCATATATTCCTATTTTCTAGAAATAACAGTAATATTCAATAAAGTTAAATTACTGTTATCTTGGAAGCTAGAGAATGACTGGAGGTAAATGTGACGTTGAACGTTGACGATTGAAACGTGCCGTTACTGCAGAACTGAACCTTTATTCAGGGTTTTTTCCCCCTAATGTTTCTGATGCTAGTCCTCATATGCTGGATATCATCAGCCACACAATATTATCTCAAACACTAACAATTTAGACAATGCAAGCAGTTAACACAAACAGAACCAAACCAAATTAAAGCTAGTTTAGAGAGTGGTTTTGAGAAGTAGCTTTAGAGAATCAACTTTAGAGATCAGTTTAATGAATAATTTAGAGAGTCAGATTTGGAGAATCAGATTTAGAGACAGATTTAGAGCATTGGATTTAGATTTTAAGATTTAGAGAATCAGATTTAGAGCATCAGATTAATGGAATCAGATTTAGAGTGTCAGATTAGAGAGTCAAATTAGGAAATCAAATTTAGAGAATCAGATTTAGGGAGTCAGATTTAGGGAATCAGATTTAGATTATCAGATTTAGGGAGTCAGATTTAGAGAGACAGATTCAGAACATCAGATTTAGGGAATCAGATTTAGAGAGTCAGATTTAGAATATCAGATTTAGAGAGTCAGATTTAAAGAGTCAGATTAGGGAATCAGATTAAGAGAGAAAGAATTAGAGAGTCACATGCAGGGAATCAGATTTAAAAAGTCAGATTAGGGAATCAGATTAAGAGAGTCAGATTTAAAGAGTCACATGTAAGGAATCAGATTAAGAGAGTCAGATTTAAAGAGTGACATGTAAGGAATCAGATATAGAGGGTCAGATTTAGAGAGTCAGATTAGGGTATCAGATTTAGGGAGTCAGATTTAGGGAATCAGATTTAGGGAGTCAGATTTAGAGAGTCAGATGTAGGGAATTTAATTTAGAGAGTCAGATTAGGGAGTCAGATTTAGGGAGTCAGATTTAGGGAGTCAGATTTAGGGAATCAAATTTAGGGAGTCAGATTTAGGGAGTCAGATTTAGGGAATCAGATTTAGAGAGTCAGATTAGGGTATCAGATTTAGAGAATCAGATTTAGAGAGTCAGATTAGGGTGTCAAATTTAGAGAGTCAGATTAGGGTATCAGATTTAGAGAATCAGATTTAGAGAGTCAGATTAGGGTGTCAAATTTAGAGAGTCAGATTAGGGTATCAGATTTAGAGAGTCAGATTAGGGTATCAGATTTAGAGAGTCAGATTAGGGTATCAGATTTAGAGAATCAGATTTAGGGAGTCAGATGTAGGGAGTCAGATGTAGGGAGTCAGATTTAGAGAATCAGATTTAGGGAGTCAGATTTAGAGAGTCAGATTTAGAGAGTCAGATTTAGAGAGTCAGATTAGGGTATCAGATTTAGAGAATCAGATTTAGGGAGTCAGATTTAGAGAGTCAGATTTAGAGAGTCAGATTTAGAGAGTCAGATTTAGGGAGTCAGATTTAGAGAGTCAGATGTAGGGAATTTGATTTAGAGAGTCAGATTTAGAGAGTCAGATTAGGGTATCAGATTTAGAGAATCAGATTTAGAGAGTCAGATTAGGGTGTCAAATTTAGAGAGTCAGATTAGGGTATCAGATTTAGAGAATCAGATTTAGAGAGTCAGATTAGGGTGTCAAATTTAGAGAGTCAGATTAGGGTATCAGATTTAGAGAGTCAGATTAGGGTATCAGATTTAGAGAGTCAGATTAGGGTATCAGATTTAGAGAATCAGATTTAGGGAGTCAGATGTAGGGAGTCAGATGTAGGGAGTCAGATTTAGAGAGTCAGATTTAGAGAATCAGATTTAGAGAGACAGATTTAGAGAATCAGATTAGGGTATCAGATTTAGAGAGTCAGATTTAGGGAGTCAGATTTAGCGAATCAGATTTAGGGAGTCAGATTTAGAGAGTCAGATTTAGGGAGTCAGATTTAGAGAATCAGATTTAGGGAGTCAGATTTAGAGAGTCAGATTTAGAGAGTCAGATTTAGAGAGTCAGATTAGGGTATCAGATTTAGAGAATCAGATTTAGGGAGTCAGATTTAGAGAGTCAGATTTAGAGAGTCAGATTTAGGGAGTCAGATTTAGGGAGTCAGATTTAGAGAGTCAGATTTAGGGAGTCAGATTTAGGGAGTCAGATTTAGGGAGTCAGATTTAGAGAGTCAGATTTAGAGAGTCAGATTTAGGGAGTCAGATTTAGGGAGTCAGATTTAGGGAGTCAGATTTAGGGAGTCAGATTTAGGGAGTCAGATTAGGGTATCAGATTTAGAGAATCAGATTTAGGGAGTCAGATTTAGGGAGTCAGATTAGGGTATCAGATTTAGAGAATCAGATTTAGGGAGTCAGATTTAGGGAGTCAGATTTAGAGAGTCAGATTTAGGGAGTCAGATTTAGGGAGTCAGATTAGACAGAAGAGTTCAGTGAGAGATTCCCGGCTCAGGTTTGATTCTGGATTAAAGCTGTAATTACTCTGTAGGTCACGGTGTGTTAAATCTGGTGAATATTCCTCAGGGCCCTTGGCGTATGCTTCGTCTTCGCCGTTTAATTAACACTCGTCTCTCCGAGTCCTCTGATGATTAAATTACCACTCGGTTTATTCACTCTAATATGTTTTATATTTTTAGCACACAGGGAAGGACAAAATGACTTTGTTTTGCCGCGTTATTGTCCGATTTAATAACGTGTGAAGAATTCGACGATAAATGAATCTGTAAAGCGGTGCTACGCTGCTGAAAGCTAGCTGATTAACAATACGACACAAGCCAGTGTGAAGGAAACCTGTTTCTGGTTTAATCTCCATTCATCAGCAATAAATCACTGACCAGTTCTCTCCAATCTGATTCATTCAATCCAACTCTGACTCTCTAACTCTTGCTAAATGCCAGACGCTTTAGTTTTAACATTTAATTTTTGCAAAACGCATAAAATGTCACTTTATTTATCACAATTTATTCAACCATACGGTAATATACAATCTACGATATATCATAGGAATAAAAATCTTATTCAGCAAAGTCTGCACCCAAGCAATAAGTAATAAATAAAAATTAAAATAATAGCTCAGATAGTATTATAATAAATAATAGCTGAGATGGTTAATTTCATCAAAATTAAAGTCTCATTAATTTTACTTTACAAATCAGACAAACCCCTTCGGAGTAGAAGAAAAGGAGACGGAGGGTCAGATGTGGACGATGGACTGTTTTAGTAAACACTTGGAAATATGGAGAATTAAAAATGCAGCTCAAGACTAAAGAGGAACACACACACACACACTGATTTCTGGGCGAATTAAGAAAAAACATTTTCTTTTTCTCCAGACGTCTGGAAAGTCATTTCAGGAGAAGATGGAGCTCAAAAGCTTTTTGTGAAAAAACAAACACATGGAAATGAATTGAATTTTTTCCTCCACGCTGTGTGTCGATAAAAGGCTATAAAGGGAAGCGTTTTATGGTTTGGAAGTTGTTCAAAGTCTGCTGTAAATTAGGTTTCACTAAAAAAAATCAGAGGAGGCTGTGCTCCTTGCTTTGTTCTGATAAACTACTGAAGGCTTCAGAGTGATGGAGAACCACCTCAAAACAAATCAGCTTTACGTTTCTATTTATTCACCCTTTTTAGACGCTTTTATTCAAAGTGACACACAAATAAAGGTCCAGACTGAGGAGCGGACGGCGAGGGAACAGATACAGTGCAGGTTCAGTTTAGTGCACAGATGTAACACACGCTCTCTGATCCTTCTGGAGTTTAGAAAATGATAGATCTTGATGGTGTATAATTGACTTGATCTTATCTGTTAAAGAAAAAGCTGAATACAGTTAAAAGAGTTCATTGTTTTAAAACTACAACACTGCTGCTCTTTCACTTCTGATTGGTCAGAAGGTTCGTTTGACTTATTTTCTTTAACAGCACAGCTTTTGTCTTCATGTGTTTACGGTTTAATCCAGAAAATAATGTGGAGAAAATAACTATTATAAAAATGTTGCTACATTTCAGTGTAAAATCTAACATCAAATCCAACAATCATCAAGAACTGACAGATGGACGGACGGACAGACGGATAGATAGATAGATAGATAGATAGATAGATAGATAGATAGATAGATAGATAGATAGATAGATAGATAGATAGATAGATAGATAGATAGATAGATAGATAGATAGATAGATAGATAGATAGAGGATGATGAACAAGATTTTCCAACTGACACTTAGATTTACAGAGAGACAGGTGGGCAGGCAGACAGACAGGCAGAGAGTTCAGACAGGCAGACAGACAGACAGACAGTTCAGGCAGGCAGACAGACAGACAGACAGTTCAGACAGGCAGACAGACAGACAGACAGACAGACAGACAGACAGTTCAGGCAGGCAGACAGACAGACAGTTCAAACAGACAGGCAGACAGACAGTTTAGACAGACAGTTCAAACAGACAGGCAGACAAACAGTACAGACAGACAGTTCTAACAGACAGTTCAAACAGACAGGCAGACAGAGAGTTCAAACAGACAGACAGTTCAGACAGGCAGACAGACAGACAGACAGTTCAGACAGGCAGACAGACAGACAGACAGTTCAGGCAGGCAGACAGACAGACAGTTCAAACAGACAGGCAGACAGACAGTTTAGACAGACAGTTCAAACAGACAGGCAGACAAACAGTACAGACAGACAGTTCTAACAGACAGTTCAAACAGACAGGCAGACAGACAGTTCAAACAGACAGGCAGACAGACAGTTTAGACAGACAGTTCAAACAGACAGACAGACAGACAGTTTAGACAGACAGAATGAAGAACAGTGGATATCAGTCCCTCTTCCTGAATGGAGGATGTTGTATAACCCGGCTCTGACCCTCCAGAATAAGCGTCTGGTCAGTAATGGGTGTTTTATGTTAAAGGATGTTTACATTGAGAGTAAGTGAGGTAATGTACAGTGTTCCATCTCATTATCACAGGGTTAAATACATTACCACCACGCTGTCTCATTAATATTCATCACCTTCATCGCTTTTTCCACTCTATTCATTTTCACCATAATAACCATTCTGTGTATTTGAAAATGTCAAGCGTGTGTGTGTGTGTGTGTATGTATGTGTTCATGTTAATAAGGAACAGAGATATTAAAATAGTGTGATCTCGTCATTCCCGCTGAGGGAGAGGAAATAACGTGACATTCTGAGTGAGGGGAAGAGGAGAGGAGAGAAATAGTTGATACAGAGTTGTGATATGATAATATGGAACATGTAACTGTACACTCATCCTCCTAATTTAATTCAGTCTGTTAAATCAATTTATCCACTTCATTTATTCATTCATGAGCTCTGGTGGGGTTTTTGAAGCCTGAGAACTCGTGGGCTGTGTTTGAGGAGATATATATTGGGGCGGGGGGGATTCTTTCAGAACTTCAGAGTCAGTATTACTATCCAGACTAGATTACTAACTAATATCTTATACACCAATCAGGCGTAACATTCACGAGTTTGACCAGGGACAAATTGTGATGGCTAGACCACTGGATCAGAACATCTCCAAAACTGCAGCTCTTGTGGGGTGTTCCCGGTCTGCAGTGGTCAGTATCTATTAAAAGTGCTCCTAGGAAGGAACAGTGGTGAACCGGAGACAGGGTCATTGGCGGTCAAGGCTCATTGATGGACGTGGGGAGAGAAGGCTGGACCATGTGATCCGATCTAACAGACGAGCTACTGTTGATCAAACTGCTGAAGAAGTTAATGCTGGTTCTGATAGAAAGGGGTCAGAATACACAGTGCAGGACGGGTCAGCAAAAGATTAACCAACACAATATTAGGCTGGTGGTCATAATGTTATGCCTGACCGGTGTATGTTAATAAGTCACTTTTTTTTTACCTAACAGAATATTTGGATTCCAGTTTGAAGAAATGAATGATGTTCAGGCTGTGAGTCTGATATAAAACGAGTCTGTTGGCTTTCAGTGTGTTTTAGTCGTGTGTTTTTCCCTCTGCTGGAGAACCTTACACAGAATGCAACTGGTTGAAGATCAGATCTGAGCTGCTTTTTAGATGAACAAGCGCTTGGAGAACATCTCAGAGAGAAGAAATGGGTTCGAGATCAACATTTACTTTGAAGATACAAACATTTGTGTGGAAAAAATGATCGTTTTAGTTTTTTTTGTGGATCTTTACTATGAATATATCAGCCCTAGTAGTCTAAAGAAAAACAGAAATTCTTCTACAAATTCTTAAAGTCCTGAGTGTCTACTTTCATATGAGCTTCATGTTAACACCACTGTGGAGTGAGACGTGACAAAGACACTCAATCATCAACATGGACACAATAACTACAGGAAGTAACTCCGAGGTCACATGACCAGTTATCCCACTTCCATATCATTGGTCGATTTAGTTTTTGTTGTTGTTTGTTTCAAACTTGAGACTCGATAAAGTGTTTTATTTTATTATCAGATGCATCCAGAGCTCTTTGAAACGGAGAGCGAAAAAGACAATTAAAGGGCAGGACTCGAAGGATTTGTCAAAAATGATAGAAAATCAATGACCTATTGACCACAAACCGGCTGTGACCACAGAGCTCCACAGACTCCACACAGCACCAGCCTGGTGACATTTATTGCACCAGGGATCCAGATCATGGTTTATTATTCACTCGAGTCAGATGAATGAGATCAGGAACAAAGTGGAAAATATTTCAGAGTAGAAAATATTCTTCTAGTAAAAGGGTTCAGTTTATTCACTGCTGTAGGATTTTCTAACCATTGTAGTAAGATATGTTTAATTTGTTGTTCCGGCTAATGTTTGTTTAAAAAAAATAGACAATAAAGGAGAAAATTGAATTAGTGGGAGAGAGAGAGAGAGAGCACTCATGGATGGAGAGGTTGTTGTTATGCCAACGGTTGTCAGGGAACTGGGAGAGTTAACGAAGTGCGCAGTGGCCGTCACGTCCTAATAAAGTTCACGCTGTTCGTCACTTCACACACCTTTAATATGAAAAATGCTGGTAAATGACACACAGGTGTGTTTCCCTGTGACCCTGAATGAATGAATACACCTCCGTTTACTGTGAAATATTTAAACCGTGTCGTTAGAAACAGCCATGGCACAGCGCTGCTGGGAAATAATTGGATACAGGGGTTAAAGGTCATGAGAGTAAAGACTGGAATATAAGCACATTCCCTAATGAGAGAGAGATCAGAGAGAGACGTACACATACCAGGGGAGACTGCTGGGGAGATGGACACTACAGATGGATGGATGGATGGATGGATGAATGAAGCGATGGATGGGTGTGTGGATAAGGAGATGGATGGATGGATGGATGGATGGATGGATGAATGAAGCGATGGATGGGTGTGTGGATAAGGAGATGGATGGATGGATGGATGGATGAATGAAGCGATGGATGGGTGTGTGGATAAGGAGATGGATGGATGGATGGATGGATGAATGAATGAAGCGATGGATGGGTGTGTGGATAAGGAGATGGATGGATGGATGGATGGATGGATAAATGAAGGGATGGATGGGTGTGTGGATAAGGAGATGGATGGATGGATAAATGAAGGGATGGATGGGTGTGTGGATAAGGAGATGGATGGATGGATGGATAAATGAATGAAGGGATGGATGGATGAATGAAGGGATGGATGGATGGGTGTGTGGATAAGGAGATGGATGGATGGATGGATAAATGAATGAAGGGATGGATGGATAAATGAAGGGATGGATGGGCGTGTGGATAAGGAGATGGATAGATGGATGGATGAATGAAGGGATGGATGGATGGTGAATCAATGGATGCATGCATGGATGGATGGACAGGTGGATTAACAGATGGATGATTAGATGGATGGATGGATATGGAGATGCACGGATGGATTGATGGATGGTGAATCAATGGATAGATGGATGGTGTATTGATGTATGGATGGATGGATGGATGGATTAATAGATGGATGGATCAGTGAATGTATGTATGTAGGTATGGATAAATGGATGTATGGATGGATAGATGAGGCGATGGATGGATGGATGGATAAGGAGGCGGATAGACGGATGGATTTATTTCTTTCTGAAGTTATTTTTAATTTATTCATGCACTTATTCTCTCCCTGTGGATTTCACAAATCTTGATATTATGACATCTCGACAGAACAGAAACAGACAGACAGACAGACAGACAGACAGACAGACAGACAGACAGATCAATCGATCGATAGATAGATAAGAAGTTAGTTCCTGTTCTCACTATTTTCATGTGGGTTGTGTGTTGAAGTTGGATTATTGGGTTAATTTGGAGCTTCCAGCAGGAGCATAGCAACAGTTACTGGGGGAAACTGATAGCATCATCCATCTGTTTCTCTCTCTCTCTCTCTCTCTCTCTCTCTCTCTATCTCTCTCTCTCTATCTTTTCATTTCATTGTCATTGTCATTGTCTTTTCTCTCACTACTACAACTACTACTCTCTTTCTGGTACTTTATCTCTCTCTCCCCTCTCTCTCTCTCTCTCTCTCTCTCTCTCTCTCTCTCTCTCTCTCCCTGTGATTGATTACTACTGTTCCCACACTGTATCACTCTCCATGGCAACAATAGTTTCTTATAAATGTGTGTGTGTGTGTGTGGCAAATGATGAAAAATTCATGCATGTCTTACACACACACACACACACACACTCATGCCTACTCATTTCTGCGTCAGCAAGAGGCATTGATTTTGAGCGATGTACGAGTAGTAGCCTCATTTCCAATAGCAGGCACACACACACACACACACACACACACACACACACTCCTGCTTCCTGTTTTTTGTTTGTCAGTGTTTGGCTATTAGAGTGTCACCATGATACATTTGTCTCAGAGTAATGGTGGGATAAAGGAGTGTGATGAGAATCCAGCTCTATATGGCGGTGTATAAGAGGCAGAAGCAGCGCTGTGATGATTCACTCGTTAGAAGAGAAGATAAAGAGGATTTGTTAAGAAGATCTCAGCCTTCACTACAACAATGTAGAAACACCACTTTTCTCTCATTCTCCTGAGAAGCAGGGAAGGATGATGATGATGATGATGATGATTGTGTGTCAGCCTTCACACTGGTCCACTAGTCCACTAAAACCCTCAGACAGTGGAGAAATATTTTAGAGTGGATGAAGTCCTTTGTCCATCAGCTGCCCGAGACCACACGAGGAAAGTCCAGAGCTGTTTTCAGACGTCGTGATAAACCCTTCCAGATGCCTCCATGCATCGTTAAGCTGGGTGTTTTATCATCAACCTATTAACTTCTATTAATTGCTATTTGTAGTTCCTGAAGTCTTTTCTAAACTAAACTCACCTTAAAGAACTGTAAGAATGTCCATGAGACACCAGGAGAAAGTGCTTAGTGAAGATGGTTTCCACTGGGATACAATATATACACACATGCCACTTTATTAGGAACACCTGTAACTAACACCTGTACTGAAACTGAGCATTAAACAGCAGGAGTACGGGCGCTCTAAAAAATTTAAATAGAAATAAATCAATACACCGATCAGGCATAACATTTTGTCCGTCTGTCTAATATTGTGTTGGTCCTGTCAAAACAGCCCTGACCTGTCCTACACTGTGTATTCTGACCCCTTTCTATCAGAACCAGCATTAACTTCTTCAGCAATCTGAGCAACAGTGGATCGGATCACACGGGCCAGCCTTCACTCCCCACGTCCATCAATGACCCTTGACCGCCCATGACCCTGTCACCGGTTCACCACTGTTCCTTCCTTGGACCACTTTTGATAGATACTGACCACTGCAGACCGGAAACACCCCACAAGAGCTGCAGTTCTGGAGATGTTCTGATCCAGTGGTCTAGCCATCACAATTTCGTCAAACTCAAAGCTCAAATCCTTACGCTTGTCCATTTTTCCTGCTTCTAACATCAACTTTGAGGACAAAATGTTCACTTGCTGTCTAATATATCCCACCCACTAACAGTTGCCATGATGAGGAGATCATCAGTCTTATTCACGGCACCTCTCAGTGGTCATAATGTTATGGCTGATCAGATGGTTTAATAGGAGTCCCCTAGTGTTGTTTAAAGTCAAATTATATAATTATATTTCTATAAATATATGTATAATACTGTATTTTTTTGTTCTCAGGACCTGTGATTTAATATTTCTAAATTGTCCAGATGTTCATATCCGTGTGTTGCCTAGGCGACGTGAATAATCGACACTAAATAAAACTCCCGCAACATGAAGGCCACATTTCAGCGTGTTGTGTTGATTTTGACGAGGCTGTGTGAGCGCTTTATAGAAACACTGACGTTGATATTTCTTTATTTATTCTGCGAGCTGATTGATTTATTTGTCACTAGAGCTCAGAATTCACCTGAACACTGTCAGATCTGTTAGGCGTCTCCATCCGGAAGACCGGATCATTAAATTGGCTCTGAATCAACTCGTCTTGGTTTATTTTTATAGATTTGATGCTTTCCAGCTGTAGGCCAGTGATGGATTGAAAACTAATGTGATTCGTTCCACATCGACCGCTCTGAGAGCGCATGCTCTGAAAGCTGAAATTGATGAGGAGAGATGAAGGGAGTGTGTGTGTGTGTGTGTGTGTGTGGATGAAAAATAAAAATGAATAATAAGATAGTGGTCATTGATCAGGGGAGGTTATGATTTATAGATATTCTGCTGCAGCACTTCATTAAGGTGTCACACTGACGAGAGCGTCCTTCTCACTGTTATAAAGCTGCGTGTTATTTCTGATGGTGTTCATGTTCCCTAGATAGTGAACAGGTGTGTGGTTTGGGACATGTCCTTTCGTGTGGTGTTTATGATGATGAAGTGATGGCCAGGTCCTGATCCAAATCAACTGTTAGAAGTGTAACTACTGTTATTTCTCTCATCCTTCTATAGACTCTCAATCTGTCAGATAATCTATCTCTCTTTATCTGTCAATCTATCTATACATCCATCTATCTGTCTGTCTGCCTGCTGATCTGTATGTCCATTCCTTCATCTATCTATCTATCTATCTATCTATCTATCTATCTATCTATCTATCTATCTATCTATCTATCTATCTATCTATCTATCTATCTATCTATCTATCTATCTATCATGTCCTTCCACTAATCCACTGGTTATCTTTTTACCCTTCAATCCATCCATCAAATTATTTTATCCATCCATTCATCCATCCACCTTTAGCATATCCTGTGGTTACATCTATCTATCTATCTATCTATCTATCTATCTATCTATCTATCTATCTATCTATCTATCTATCTATCTATCTATCTATCTATCTATCTATCTATCTATCCCATCCATCCGACCTTTCAGGCAAATCTTTCTCTCTGTCATGTCCTTCCACTAATCCACTTGTTGTCTTCTTATATTTCAGTCCATCCATCAAATTATTTTATTCATTATCCATCCATCCATCCATCCATCCATCTTTAGTATATCTTGTGTTTACAGTAGCAATCCACAGTATATGTAGTGTCCATCCATCCACTAATCCACTAATCATTCAGTCTATCTCTCTATCTATCTATCTATCTATCTATCTATCTATCTATCTATCTATCTATCTATCTATCTATCTATCTATACTGCGTTTCCTCTGCCTGTCTCTCGCTCGGCTGCTGTCCAAATCACCGCTGTAGTCTTCATGGAGGCAGCATATGAATATCAATCAGTAGCGTTTTCCCCTGTGCTTCTCTCTCTCTCTCTCTCTCTCTCTCTCTCTCTCTCACACACACACACACACACACACTTCTTGTCCTTAAAGCAAACTGAACAGATCTGAAGTGTGTGTGTGTGTGTTACATAAGTGAAGGACGTTGGTTCTCAGCAGGACTCTCGTCCTCTGTTCGTCTCTCCACACTTCCACTGTGGATTTTTCTGCATATAGATGGACAGATTACAGACTGTAACACTGATCTAACCGCACCCCCCCACCCCCACCTACACACACACACACACTCACATCTTTTATTTATGAGAAACAGCAAGATTACGTCATCAAACTGTTACAGCTGTAGTCATGGGCTGTGTCCCAAACCACCCTAAAGCTGTGATTAATATTGTGTACAAATAGCTAACAAACTCAAAACTTCTATAGCAGCTATAACAAAACTTCCCAGGTTACCATGACAACCGGGCCACATCCTCATCCTGCCCTTTCTATCGAAGAAACTTTATCAAAGTGATTGCTATATGATTTAGAATCATTTCTTCTGGTGTCGTTTTAGGAGACAGACACAGATATAGATGACCGTCCATGAGTGACTCAGAGTCTGCGCTGCAGGGCATGCTGGGATACGTGGTGTGTGTGTGTCGAGCACCATGTGGTTGCGGGTAAGTTTGTGTCTCCATGATGGTGACCTCAACGCTGTATTTCTGTCCACGTGCGTCACTGCCGAACCCGACGTCCTTTACGACCTGCCACAAATAACAGGCTTCACCGGCGGAAATAAATAAATATGCAAATAAATAAGTAAATAAATATAAGGCGTCCAACGTCACATAACACAGGGCTAAGTTTAACATTAGAGGAAGTCACTGATCCGCGCAGTAATTACTGGTCCCTGTCCTGTCGAGCTCAAATGCCGTGATCATCACCTTTCACCTTTCAGCCTTTTAAAATGACATTGTGAAGAGTGTGAGGTAAACAGAGCAAAAATAAACAACAACAAACTGACAGAAGATACATTTACTAGCTAACAGCCAGGTAGAGCTGGAAGACCTGAGATGTTTTCTGTATTCATTTGGACGTTTCTCAGACTTCCTGCCATTTATAACTCGGACTTGTGTCCATTTTTGGCACTGGTGCCATTTTTGGGATAGTGCACGCTTTATTTTAGCAGATACAGACGGATGTTGGTCCAAACCAAAGGTGCATTAGTTAGCCTCCCTCTGTGTGGTGCAGTGGTTAGTGTGCTGGTCCTTGAAGGTGGAGGTTGATGGTTTAAAGCTCAGTTGCACCGGCTAGTGTAGTTAAACTCCATATTACTGCTATTAAATAGTCAAAAAACAAGAGTCCAGTAAGCATGGGCGTTACCTGTCCTGAGGTGTGGTGTAGTGGTTAGCATCATGCATGCTGATGGGTCATGGTCCTGGTTCCAGTCTGAGCTTTAGCGTTTGTTTGAGGCTTTAGAATAGAACAAAAGTTCTTTAAAACCATTTCTAGGGAAGAGACTCTGTGGCTCAATTGAAAGTGCTTCACCTCTGGTTCAAGAGGTTCCTGGTTCAAGCCTCAGCTGAGTCTCCAGTATAAAAATGTGGAAGGTTCATGGAAACACTATCATGGTAGGCACAGGCTGGTGAAGGTATCGGTGGGCATAAACTGGAAGGTCTGGACATGTGGTGTGGCAAGAGGAGTGTGGAAGGTTGCGAGAGAGAAACTGAGGGAGAGGTGGGTGTACATGAAAAACCTCAAAGGGTGAGCATTTCCTCCTCAGCTTGTAGAGGCAGACTGCCTCTACTTTTCCCTTTGTCACACCCTCCTTTCCACCATCTTTGTTCATTTCTTGGCAACCTAGCAGGTTGTGAACCACCTCTATCTCAGGTTACATCCACCTGCACCACTCATCAGTGATACCATCTTTGTTCATGTTCCTGCAGACATGCCTGGGGTTTTGAACTAACCACCTCTCACCCATTCAGGTCACCCCCTCAGGCCATCCTGTACCTTTCACACTCAACACCATCTTTCTTCATTTTCTAGAGACATGTCTGAGGAGTAAGCCACCAATTCTCACCCCCTGTCTCAGGTTACACCCTCCAGCCATGCTGCACCTTCTGCACTTATTTCACCACCCATCACTTGTCACAACCTTTGTGACTTCTGTTCTTGAGCTGTTCACAATGACATTGTTGAGGTTTGAACCAGCAACCTCTCAATCCAGAGGTGAAACTCATCCCACTGAGCCATGGAATCTCATACTTGGTGTGTCTTTTAAAGAGCTTTTCACTTTTGTATACTTGCTCCTTAGCTAAAGCTGGGGCAAGAGGATGGCATCACACCAGCTATGTCCTGCATGAGAGACTCTAACCACTGCCAGTAAGCACAAGACTACAGTGAACTGTTGGTGGAAGAGGAGATGTTTAAAAATAGGAAGTTGGTTGGATTCAAACCAGCAATCTCTTAATCCACAGGCAATGCTAATCCAACTGAGCCAAAGGGATTCATACATGCAAAGGCTTTTAAAGAACTTTTCTGTTCTTAATTTCAAATAAGATAAGTTAAACCTCAGGCTCAAACCAGGGCTGCCATGCACAAGAAGCCAGTACATTAACCACTACACTACTATAGGAGACATAGTACTGCTCCTTATTGGGCTTTTGTCTTAATAAATAGTAGTAATTGTTAATCTTAATGCAAAAGTCTGGATTCAAGCCAGGTATGTGTGATTGCAAAAACCACATCACTGACCACTGCGCCACAGGTCTTTTAGGTTTACGGTTTGCTTTAAGAACTTTCCTGATTTCAATAGCAAACACAAGCTAAAGGGACCTCACACAGCAGAGACAGGGATGCTACCCACTACTCCACAGCTCAGATACAGTGTTATATGACATTTCTCTTAATAAATGTCAGTAATAGTCACACTAAACTGTCTTTCTCACTTATTTTGGAGTAGCGAGAGGAGTTATATTCAGACCTCCACACCCTGACCTCAACTCTGACCACTGCACCACTGAGGAACAGGTGGAGGTTATATAATGCACATATGGTAACTAAATGGGTTTACACTCACTAAACATCATGAAATAAAGACAGACAGAATTGTTTGGATCACTGTTTCCCCTAACCTCCAACATTCACAGACTTTTAAAGAACAATAAAAGCTTGCGCTTAGACTCAAGCCCTGAATGTCTCACATTAGAAACCGTGACTCTAACCACTACACCATGCTAGGAACAAAACCTTTCTTAATAAAAATAAAGTTGGTGGTCATTACGTCCCTGGAGACCGTGACAGTAACAGGACACCACAAGGATACAGCAATGAGCCCACACCAACAGACCCTGCTAATGGTGCTAATCGTGTACAGTGTGAAAAGTTTTTCAATGTTACAGCTAGATGCTTAGCAACAGACAACCACCAGGACGAGCCTCATGTCACATGCTTTAAACATTCACAGGTTAAACGAAGAGGAGAGTTTTATTATTAAAATGAAGGTCAGAAAAAATCTGTTCAAGACAAGCCAGATGGCGTTGTGCGAAACATCAAAAAGTATTTTCATAAAGCCGCTCGGACCTGTGCTTATTTTCTCACCCAGCCCTTATTTATTTAAACCGGTCGCGCGCTGTGTTTATCCAATCAGGGTGGTCGAAACCACACCTAAGAGCGTTAAATCAATGAGCCACGCCCCCTACACCTGCCACAGCACTGTTTCCAGAACCTTCCACATTCATATCATGGAAACCTGAAGGAAGTTCAAACCAGCAGCTCGGAAACAAAGCTCATCCTGTTCAGACACGAAATCTCGTCCCTGTCCCACTGAGGTAGATGAAGGTTAGAGAGTTTGAGAAGTTTGGTTAATAAATAGCTCTACTGCAGTTAAACGTCACGAAACAAAGAAAGACTGATGATTGGCTAAATCATCTAAACCATCAGCGGTTCTCTTTGTAGCCATTTCTTCTTTAAAGCCAGGACTTATAATACCTTTTTTTTTTAGCCCAAGGGAACTTCATTAGAGGGCAGTTAGGAACCCTGATGCAGTGACCATTTTTACAAAACCTTGAAAGTATCCTTAAACCCCAGAGAGAGCAATAAATACATTCTTAAGCAACACTAGCACAAAAACCTAACGCTTTGCATTTTGTAACCCTCTACACTTTAGTCAATGACCTCATGCCGACGTTACCCAGAATCCCCCTGAAGTCTCCGTGTGTATCTCATACACTCATCTGGAACCCAGAGGTCAGGCTTATTCAGGTATATTGTATTAAGATTTTAAGACTTTTATGTATTAAGACTTTGAGACTCCTGCATTAGAGTATTATATAATATAGACTGTTATACGTTGTGTGACTGTACACACACACACACACACACTCAGAGGAAAGGAAGAATGTCTGTGTGAGGATCTCTGGATTACATGGGAGAGGAAGCAGAAATCCAGAGGCAGAGGATTTTCCAGCCTCAGCCAGTGGTTCAGAGCACAATTTATTCTGCACTCGTTCTCCGAGAAAGTCTTTGATTTAAATCTGTGTAAACCCGAGCTAAGAAGATCTCAGCAGCGCCCGAGACAAACGCAAATCCTGTCTTTTCTAAGCCTCATTATACAAAGCCCTCCGTCTCTCTCACTTTCTCCTCCTGCGTTCAGGAGGGAAGCAGAAAACGTCGCTGAGATCTGGGATCTCCACTGTCCAGATGTTTAGCAGTGAGCTTCACAGATGTGTACCAGAGCCGTTGATGTGTTTTCAATTGGATAGTTCCACACAGTTTTTTGATGACCCTATAAGAGAGGGGTCTTGCTCTTCAGGAGCAGCTCGGTGGAGGCGGACACGGTTTGTCAGCGTTTGTCACTCTATTACAAAAATGGTTGAAGTTTATTTGTTCTGAAGAGGATACACGTCGTTATTTGGTTCACTGAGAGCAATGTTTGGATGCTGGAATATGTCGCCTCCTCAGACTGAGCGAGAACATTAAGGTTTCTTCATTAATAAGAGGAAGTGTGTGGGTTTACTCCGGGTACTCCGGTTTCCTCACACAGTCCAAAAACATGTACATTAGGTAATTCTAAATTGCCCATAGGAGTGAGTGTGTGTGTGAGTGAGTGTGAGTGTGTGTGGTTGTCCATCTATATGTGTGACCCTGTGATGGACTGGTGACCTGTCCAGGGTGTACCCCTGCCTTTCACCCAGTGTGTGCTGGAATAGGCTCCAGCAGATCCCCGTGACCCTAATTAGGAAATAAAGCGGGTATGGAAAATGGATGGAACTCTTTGCTAAATTTTGTGAGGTTTTGAATAGGAAGCATCCGAAACGCTTTCAGTCCGGTTTACTGATGAAGCCTGAAGAAATCTCCAGTTTTATCCTCTTCACTCTCGTACTATCAAGAGGAAAAACAAACAAACACGAAGCAGATCTCGACAGTTTATAAATAAAGCTAAGTTATCTGGCTTAGCCGCTAGCTCTCCGTGTCCCCAGTCACACAGGCCCAAGTGTGATTTATGTTCAGTGTACGTCTCATACGCTAACCGTTAATTAGCCGGCGGAGTTTTAGCTAGCGCTTTTCTTTCTCTATTCAGTGTCCAAGTGCATCGTTCAAAACCACACGCTCTGTAATTAAAGCTCTTCTTATGACAATTAGCGTCACAGCTAGCAGCGCCGGAGTCTTATACATTACAGAGCTAAGAGTGAGAACTCGAATCAGCTCTTTAAAGGAAGGAGATTGGCAAAAAAAAAGAGAGAGAGAGGGTTTTGTATCTGTTACACTGAGTGATGTGAACTTTGGTCCTTGGGAGATTTAGCATGTGGAGGTTTTTGGTGTTTCGAGAAAAATGTGATTCAAATGAGTTTACAAACAGTATGGCAGCGTATTAGCATAACGCTAATACAATCCTGTGAGAGATGTTCTCTGCCTTGACACACACACTGCTACATTTTACTACATGAGAGCTGAGCGCAGAAGTCTGGGATGGACGAGTGACCAGGTCATTAACCCTTCATACTGAACATTTCACAGGAACTGTTTCAGTGACCTTCAGGGCTGGGGGTTGAGTCCTGTGTCTGACCTGTGTGTGTGTGTGTGTGTGTGTGTGTGTGTGAAGTTTGCATGTTCTCTCTGTGCTTCAGGGGTTTCCTCAGGGTTCTCCAGTTTCCTCTTCCAGTCCAAAGTCATGTGCTGTAGGCTGATTAACATCTCTAAATTGTCACTCGTGTGTGTGTATGTGTGTGACTGTGACCCCTGGGATAGCGTCCAGGTTCCTCACGACTCCGTGTAGCAGAAGCGCTACAGATGTGCCGTGGGACATGTCCACCGTTTCCAGTCTCTAGAAACGATAACGTGCTAACCTCACACACATGCAGGAGAACAGGAATGTCTGGAGAAAGTCAGGAAATCACTCGAGCGCTGTAGACACCGAGACTGATTAGCATAGGTGTGTGTTTACTTCACATATCCTGTCTCATTTCCTTCTCTTTTGCATTCTCGTACCTTCCTCCCACCACGTTCATGCAAATCCGCTCGGTTCTGTCTCTCATTTCAATATAAAATAACTAGAACAAAGAGGCCCGCTCTGCCACGTGCGACCTTCGAGGAGTAGCTGACCGACTATTTACCAAGCCAGGGAAAATTTCCTTCAAAAAACAAACCTCCGGTGCCTGAAAGAGCGAGGGATTAAAGCGGCATAGCGTTCGGAGAGGAATCCTGCAGGATGTGTGAATATTTAAACTCTATCCAGCAGCCATGCACTTTCAGCTTAAAGCCCGGCTTTACTCGTCACAAGTGAATGAAAGAAGCGTAACATTAGAAACGGCAGATGGCAGGAGCTGGTAATAATCCCCACTGAGCTCGCAAATTTCTCCAGGAATCACCCGACTGCCACAAACACGCATGAGCGGCGCTCGGGGAAATCAGCTAGAGTTCCAGAGATGAAGGACACACCAGGTTTTTTTTTTAAGAATGTCATGTGAGCAGCGGGATCTATAGATGCAGCCTGAGGAAAGGAGGATGTTGGGAATTTGGCGTTTGAGGAATTTAAGACGAGAACAGGAAAACCGGAGTTAAGACAGGAAGTCAGAGCTCAGGACTGCGGCATTTTTCCAACATGGCCGCCTTCATGAAATGAGAGAATGGGAGTATTTCTCCCATTCAGTGCTTTGTTTAAGGGTCTAGGCTTTTGTATTATCGTATCAGGGAGTCTACACCTGTGAGATCTACCTCCCCCTGGGGGTTTTATCACCTCTAGGCTTTTGTATTGTCACACCTTCAAGTCCTGCCCACTCAAGGCCTTTAAGACTGCAGCGCATCTTCCTGTTCACTGGACTCGATGACCACAGTACCAACACAGTGTGTTCTGATCTCCAATAAAACGTCCGTGAGCTCGCGATCATCATGGGCTAGCAATCATCATGAACTAGCGATCATCATGGGCTAGCAATCATCATTACCTAGTGATCATCATGGGCTAGTCATCATGAGCTAGCGATCATCATGGGCTAGCGATCATCATGACCTAGTCATCATGAGCTAGTGATCATCATGGGCTAGCGATCATCATGGGCTAGCAATCATCATGGGCTAGCGATCATCATGGGCTAGCGATCATCATGGGCTAGTGATCATCATGGGCTAGTGATCATCATGGGCTAGTGATCATCATGGGCTAGTCATCATGGGCTAGTGATCATCATGGGCTAGTGATCATCATGGGCTAGTGATCATCATGGGCTAGTGATCATCATGGGCTAGTCATCATGAGCTAGTGATCATCATGGGCTAGCGATCATCATGGGCTAGCAATCATCATGGGCTAGCGATCATCATGGGCTAGCAATCATCATGGGCTAGCAATCATCATGGGCTAGTGATCATCATGGGCTAGTCATCATGGGCTAGTGATCATCATGGGCTAGTGATCATCATGGGCTAGTCATCATGGGCTAGTGATCATCATGGGCTAGTGATCATGGGCTAGTGATCATCATGGGCTAGTCATCATGAGCTAGTGATCATCATGGGCTAGTGATCATCATGGGCTAGCGATCATCATGGGCTAGCAATCATCATGGGCTAGCGATCATCATGGGCTAGCAATCATCATGGGCTAGCAATCATCATGGGCTAGTGATCATCATGGGCTAGTCATCATGGGCTAGTGATCATCATGGGCTAGTCATCATGGGCTAGTGATCATCATGGGCTAGTCATCATGGGCTAGTGATCATCATGGGCTAGCAATCATCATGGGCTAGTGATCATCATGGGCTAGTCATCATGGGCTAGTGATCATCATGGGCTAGTCATCATGAGCTAGTGATCATCATGGGCTAGTGATCATGGGCTAGTGATCATCATGGGCTAGTGATCATCATGGGCTAGTCATCATGAGCTAGCGATCATCATGGGCTAGCGATCATCATGGGCTAGTCATCATGAGCTAGTGATCATCATGGGCTAGCGATCATCATGGGCTAGCGATCATCATGGGCTAGCGATCATCATGGGCTAGCGATCATCATGGGCTAGTGATCATCATGGGCTAGTGATCATCATGGGCTAGTGATCATCATGGGCTAGTCATCATGGGCTAGTGATCATCATGGGCTAGTCATCATGGGCTAGTGATCATCATGGGCTAGTGATCATCATGGGCTAGTC